>NW_007733470.1:57829-78718 GCF_000696425.1 Galeopterus variegatus | reverse complement strand
TGCCAGTTTTTAAGCACTTTGCCAGCAGCTGGTGGTCCCTCCTTTTCTGAGAGGGGTGTGGAGGTTAAGGGGGTGGTTTTGAGGGAATGGGGCAAGGAAAGAAGTTGCTAGAAGTGTATGGCGTTCTCACGGGTGCCAGTTTTTAAGCACTTTGCCAGCAGCTGGTGGTCCCTCCTTTTCTGAGAGGGGTGTGGGGGTTAAGGGGGTGGTTTTGAGGGAATGGGGCAAGGAAAGAAGTTGCTAGAAGTGTATGGCGTTCTCACGCTTTCCTGCAAGGAAAGCAGAGTTCATGGTGCGGACAGGTGCAGCTGGCCCCAGGGAGGGTGAACACAGGTGGAGCTGCCTGCTGGACTCCCCAGAACCTTGCATGTGTCTTGCTGTGAGCTCATATCTTTAGTTTTAAGCCTCTGAATTCTGGGTTATGGGCTGGTGGCCCTGGTGAAGACTGGGGATGTGTGGGACCTGGGCCACCAGCTGCAGAGCAGGGCCAAGCCCAGTGTAGCCCTATTCTCCCTGGCCCAGCTCTGCCTCCTGCCATGCTGGAAGGAGTCAGATCCTACAGGCATTGTCTTCACAGCTCTGTTCTCTGTCCCCTCTTCTGGGTGCTCTATCTTGTGTTGTGGGTTAAGGATCCAGACAGGCCATGTCCTTTGTAGCCATCCTGGGTGAATGTGTTTGGGACCCAGGACGAGTTGTGGGGGACATTGGGGAGGGTCCCTATATCTGGCGTCTCAGAGGCCTTGGTTTAGACAAGGCTGGCTGATGCAGAGTTAGCTGATAGAGTTCGGATGTTATTGTTCCCCCAGACCTCATGTGGAAGTTTGATCCCCAGTGTGGCAGTGTTGGAAGCTGTTTGAGTCACGGGGGTGGATCCCTCATGAATGGATTAGTGCTCTCCCTGGGGAAGGGGGGATTAATGAGTGAGTTCTCGCTCTATTCCCACGAGAGCTGGTTGTTTAAAAGACCTTGGCACCTCCTCCCTCCCTCCCTCCCCTCCTCCTCTCACCATGTGATCTGCTTGTACCCGCTGGCAGCCTGAGGCCTGTGCCAGATGCAGCTGTCCCAGAATCGTAAGCCAAATAAACCTCTGATCTTTATAAATTACCCGGTCTCAGGTATTTGTTATAGCTACACAGCTTGATACAGCTAGGTTTTGCTGTATCAAGACAAAATAACTTCACAAAGAAATGAAACTAGCCGAAGCTTTTTCTTGTTAGTTTCCTGTCTGGGGGAGGCATGCTGCCGACGTCTTGCCTGGCTGGAGGCAGGTCGGCTGCTGTCCCTGGCAGGGCTGCCCTTCCTGCGCCAGGGCTGCTGCAGGTCTGTGCCCTCCCTATGCCTTTCGCCGGTGGCCTGGGGCACGTTCCTGTTGTACACACAGGGCTGGACTCATCTCTCTCCCTTCCTACCAGTGCCACAACCTGGTCTGGGGAAAGGGCCGAGTGAGCCCAGAGGAGCTGAGTTTCTACTCTGCTCAAGGTGGACCTGGTGCTGGGAATGGGCTCAGCCATGCCCCTCCGATGCTGACACCCAGTGCACCTTGACATAGTGCTGCCTAAAGGAGAGGCAGGGGACAGGCTGCTGCCCTTCACCACGGGATTGTTGGAGAAATCAGGCAGACCTGCCCTTCCAGAGGTTTCCTTCGCCTTGCATGCTGGCTCTGGGCTGCATGGTGAGGCTCACAGTTCCTGTCGGAGTATTTGCACAGTTCACCAGAGCCACTGGGGTCTTTCTTTGAGTGGGGCAAAGTTTGGGGTTGTGGTCATTGCTGATGACGTCCCCTGCCCCGTGTGTAGTTCTGTGTGCAAGGCTGCACTCCCCAGCACTGGCCGCGTGTGACCATACTCTGCCACTCACTGTTAACACCTCATGTGGGAAACTCATTAAAACGTATGCCTGTGGTTGGTTGATACAGTGTCTGCATTTCACTTACTGCACATGGCATTGCGACACTCCTGCAGAAGCAGAGGACACGGGCCCAAGGCCCAGCTTGGTGCCCATGCAAGGAACAGTCCTGGCATGTGGGACTTAGAGCCATGTGTTCCTGAACTGTCAACTGTTCAAAACTCATCAAATCCAGCCATTTGGTAAACACTATCATCTGGGGACAAAAACGGTGCTTGCAATTCTGGTGTGAATCATATTGGTCCCCTTTAGCACATGCTGCTTCTGCCACCTGCTCCTGGCCCTTGGGACTAAAACATCCCCTGAATTGTATAGCTGCAGACTCAGTCAAAACTCAGGAGGCACATGAACTCAGGCTTGTGTTTACCCAAAAGGACCTGAGAACTGCAGGACATGAGCTCTGTCATGTCCTGGCCTCAGTATGTGCAGGTCGTGCAATGCTGGCACTGTGAGGCCTCCTCACATCCTCGGCACCCCCTGTGCACCTTGGTGGCAGCACCAAGAGGGATTTGTGGAGTCTGCAGCACAGCCCTAACCCTTACAGCAGCCACACGTCTCCGTACTTTGCTTTTTTTTAGGGCAGGTTCTGACCACGACTTGATCCTGCCACCCATCAGAGGGTTCAAAACCAACCGTTTAAGCTTAGTTGCTTAAACCAAGGTAATAGCTCAGCAGGTGACAGCAGACATGTAAATAACAGCTTGTGTTCCTAATGTTCTTTATATCCTGACTCATTCCCACAAGAAAGGCTTTGAGGCAGCTCACACAGACAAGCAGAATAAAAAAGGATGACGACCAGCCCAGGTAGAGCTGTCACATCTCAGGCAGCCATGGGAACAGTCCTTGCTGCATGATTGTCAGGGGCTGTGGGGTGTGACAAAGCCAGGAGAGCAGTGCATTTCAGTGACTCAGGCTACAGTTACCCAAAAAGAGGCTATGAGGGGTGGTACGGTGTGTCCCAGGGTTGGTGGTATCCTTTAGGCAGTGCTCGGGGACCACCACTCACAGCTGAGCTACTGATGTGTATGCAGTTGAAAACAGACATCCCCTGGTTAGACACCAGGAGTCGGGCAGACCCTGGTCAGAAGGGAGATTAAAGGTTCTGTCATAAATTGACCTGAGGAGGAGCTGTTTATCCCTGGTGTGGAAAAGGTGTATGTTTTCCAGACCTGAGGGTTGCAGTAGGTAGCTCCTAAGGGGCTTCAGAACAGAGGGGGTGTAACCTAGGCCACCCTCTGGGCCTCCATGGTTGCTGATGCTGGGCCTAAGACCTTGCAGAAACAAGCAGGTAAACTAGACCTCCGTGCCCCTGGTGAATTTCCGAGTTGCCAAGACTAGAAAATTCCACAGCCTGAGGACCGAGGGCAGGAAGGCTAGGCGTCAGGAGAGGCGGAGTCCAGGGTGGGCTTAGCCCTCTGATCTGGAGGCTGCAAAGCGTGGCAAGACATACCCGATGCAGGGCTCCAAACGCCCTTCTCCCCAGGGCTGGGGAACCACACACGTGGGCAGCAGCTGCAGGTTGCTGGGTTGACAAAAGCAAAAGCCCCAGTGAGTGAATGAGGTGATGTTTGGAGCACACGTCGCTTCAAGCGGCTCCAAACGTGAGTCCCAGACCCATAATGGAAGCCCTTTCCTGAGCGGTGAGGGTCTGTGTGCGGTGACGGGACCCCATGCCCATCAGCTACGTGGCAGCTGGGGAGAGGGTCTCCCGGCCAGGAAGGGTCCCGCCTGGAAAAGCCAAGTTGTTCCCCACCACAAAGACATGCCCTTCCCTGCCCCTCTGCGGGGGATCCTGACATCTGGAAGGAGGGGGAAATAAGTGGCCTTCAGAGCCACAGCTCCCACACAGCTACGGGCCAGGCTGGGCTCTGAGTGACTGGGCTGAGGACGGTGGGAGTGTGAACACGCCCGGGTCTGCAGGTGGGGCACCTGGCAGGGCAGGAGGCATCACTGGCTCTTCTCACTGTAGAAACAACAACATACCACCACCACGATTTTATTCTTAAATAAATGCTCAGTCTAAGGCCGGGTTACACAGACAGGTGGGTGGAATGGGAGGAAGTGCAGATCCTGGGCACTTCCCCGCTGTGGGTGAGCAGTCTGCCCAGAGGAGACAGGGATGGCTGAGGAAAGCAAGCGGGTACACAGGGCAGGAGGGGACCATTGAGCCACTAGAGTCCATTCTGCATGTGCCAGGAAGGGGCAGAAAGAACCCATTTCCCCACATTCTCCACGGGTGGTCCCAAGTCCCCAGCCCCCCTGCCTGAGCTCCCCATGCCCAGCTCAGGAAGTTGGGATTGAGCAAGTAACAGCTGGCTGCTCTGTCACCAAGTCTTCCCAACAAGAGCTGAGGCTGAGTGGCAGCAAGAGGGAGCAAGGGTCACATGCCCGTCACCCGCATTTCTCGCTTGGATCCATGTTCCAGGCTGCCGGGCACTGCACCCGCCCTGGCTGGCATCTGAGTCTTCTTTCCAGGTGCAGCTGGGCTCCTGAGCACTGCAGTTGCTGGCACCCTGGGACTCTGTGGTGCCAGGCTGCTGACTGGAAGAAAAGGGGAGGAGGGCAGAGGTCTTCATGCTTCCTTCACTTGGCCAGACTCAGTGCTGGCGCTCGGGTTCTGACTTCCCCAGAAATTCCCTAGACCAGAGGAGGACAACATGAGCAAAATCATTGGAGCTCGTATCAAAGATCCCATGTCCCACAGTCCTCAAGCACCCCGTCTGAGGACACAGCAAAGAACCGCGTGAGGACTGAGCTCTTGCACAGAAAAAGACTCAGTAAGCCAAGCAGGGCACCAGCGGCATTGGCACCAAGTCAAATCCCAACATGTAGGAACAAAGACAGGGTGAGGGGCCTCTATGCTTTATTTGGTCTAAATTTTCTGTAATACATTCTTTATAATGGGGAAAAACTACAACTCCAAAGCAAACCTGCGATTCTTTTCACCTCAATGACCCCTCTCAGCAACCAAGGCTCCTGTGGCAAGGAGTGGCATACCTCTAAAAGAAACAATGCTTTGCCTCTGGAACTTTCAAAGGCAGCTAGAGAAGAGCTGAATTTTAAGTACAGTTGCACATAGGATACACCTCATTGGGAGCTGATACAAGCAACCAGTGTCACCTATAGGAAGAAACTGGCATCTTGACTACTTTTCAGAGCCTACTGGTACAAAACAGCAAAAATAACCACCACTGTTAACAATCTCCAGTGCCAGGGTCGAAGCACTGCTCAGCAGCCCAAGGAAGGCACACTCTCCCTGTCTCAGGCACAGAGAGGTTTAGCATCTTGCTCAAAGCACACAACCAGGTAGTGGTGGGTGTGACCTGCATCCTTTAACGCAGAGGTGGGTGAAGCTGGGTGGCGACCTGTATAGAAGCCTGGCGCGGGAGGGGGGGGGGTTCCTTTTCCCAAACTCTGCCCTTTGTCACCACTGCCAAGGTCTCACCCTCATGCTTGGGTTCTGCACCCAGGCCCATATGGGTGCCCACGGCTCTCTGAGCTTCAACCCATGTCCTGCCCAAGATTCTGGCCAGTGCAAGGCAGCCAGGAGCACAGCCTCAACTTCAAGAAGCAGCTGGAGACAAACAGGCTTTTTTGAGGGGCTCACCCAAGGCCAAGATGTGTGCAGGGTCAGTGACCTGAGAGGCATGTGGGAAGGGATCTGAGGCCTGCCCAGGAGTGGCTGGGGTGTGTCTGTGTGCTCCTGCACACATCTGTGTCTGTGTGTGCTTCTGTGCATGTCCACTGGGTCTGTACAACCTTGCTGTGGATTGACTGAATTGCATCCCCCAAAGTTTATATATTAGAAGCTTAATCCCCATTGTAACTGTTGAGGGTGGGAAATCCTATTATGGTAATTGAAAGGTGGGGCCTTGAGCAGGTGATTAGATTGTAGGACTGTGCCTTAACAAGTGCATTAATAATGGTGGTCAGGGGCGTGTTTCTGAAGGCTTTAAAAGGACGGGAAATCCTATTATGGTAATTGAAAGGTGGGGCCTTGAGCAGGTGATTAGATTGTAGGACTATGCCTTAACAAGTGCATTAATAATGGTGGTCAGGGGCGTGTTTCTGAAGGCTTTAAAAGGAGAGCACATGAGAGTCTCTCACTGTTCCACTATTTTCTGCCAAGTGAGACCCCTGCATTGCTGNCCCCTGCATTGCTGTAAAGCCACCACCAAAGAAGACCCTCACCAGATGTGTTCCCTAGACTGGACTTCCTGGCCTCCAAAATTGTAAGCAATAAATACTGTTTCTTTGTAAATTACCCAGTTCCAGGTATTCTGTTATAAGCAACAAAAACAGACTAATCCAAACCTGGAGAACAGGGAGGTCATCCACCCTGTCTGACTATGGAAGCAGTCCAAGAGAGAGGGGAGACAAACTCACGCCCCTCTGGGATGGAAATGGAAGGTTCTCCAGTCATTGTGACTCTGGGCCTCACTGAACCTCTCAAACAGCTTCAGTGGCTGCCACCTGCTGCGTGCCTAGGCCTGAGCCACTGCTGCCCAGCTGAAGTTGCCAAGTAGGAAGAAAACATCTCACCTTAGAATCCGTGGAAGCTCAGGGCTCTTGTAGATGTACTTGTGACCATAGCCAAGGTCTGAATGAAAGGGGACAAACTGAACTTTAAAGTCTCGGAAGCTTCGAGATGGTGCAGCAATGTTGTAGAGCTGAGGAGAGGGAGACAGGTCAGATCCCAGAGTCAGTGGTCTGGCACAGAGGACTCCCCTTCAACAGAGACCAGTCAGTGGCTGCTTCCTCCAAAGAGCAGCCCAAGTTCCCATGCACAATGCTTCTGCCACTGTGGCCTGTCATGGCTGGTGGCCTTGAGGTGGGCTAGCAGGAACCGGACCCTAGGCTGGGCTCCTCGGCTTGCCCACCGTTCAAATCCCTCTCTTTCTCCTTACACCTGCCTCAGGGGAGCAGCAAGATGGACAAGCCAGCCCAAGTGCTGAGGGAAGCCCCAGTGGCAGGGACGGCACAGTCACAGGGGCTAGGATGGAGGGTGTGGGCCTCCTGGGTCACAGACCAATCACAGACCCGGGTATTCCCGGGTCAAGGCCAATCAGCAAGCTGCTCACAATGCGTCCCATCTCAGCCCCTCCATCCCACCCCTGATGGCCCAGGGTGTGTGGGTCTGAGTGGTGTGTTGCTGGGCGGTTCTGTGTCCCCTCTGGGCTTACCCTGCCCTCAACAGTGCCAGGACCCAGGTGGTGCTCTCTCTGCTCCATGCTTACCCACAGCAAAGTTAAAGCGAATTCAGCAAAAGCAACTGCTGAGTCCTCATAGACAACACGGTATTCTTTTATCAGCCTACTACCAAAGGCAAGAAAACAGACTAGACATTTATGTATCAGTTCTACTGACTGGGACCCCTGAATTGGGGTGGGAGATCCTCATCAAGGGGTTCAGCCAATACCTGATGAGTCGTCCCAGCTGAGGCCCAAGTTGCCCTGGGCTCTGATAACACAGGCAGCCCACCCTGAGAAGGACCCCTGTATGGGGACCTGAGAGCCATCTGCTTATTTCCCATAGTTCCTCTTGTGGACGCCATCAGGGGTCTGATCCCCACCACACCCCTGCTACCAGACTTCCCATGCCCTTCCCAGGTGGCCTGGAGGTGACACAGGGAGGATGAGGTAGTCTTCCTAAGCCTGATGTGGCCCATGCCCACGCCATGGGGCAGACGCAGGCATCTCCTTCCTGCTGGCCCATGCCCATACCTGACCCATCCCACCAGGGGCAAAGGCCCTAGGATACCCACCTTTCTGCCGAGCTGGAAGGGCACAACGGGGTCATCCTCAGCATGCAAGATGAGCAGGGGACAGGAGATGTGCTTCACACTGTGGAGGGAGAGGGGGCTAGACCAAGACCAGGGGAAGGGCAGCAGTGTCTGGACCCCTTGGGCAGCGGGAAGAACCTGGGTTTAGGGTATGTTTCACCATGGAGCTTAGCCCAAATTTTGCCAGGCTTCTTCTTACTAGAGAACTAAAAGTTAATTTCTTAGTTGTTTCTATCAAGATCTATTCCAGCTAGGTGATAGGTGTCAATCAAACCTAAAGATCAATTCATTCACCAAAATCTGGCCCTAGCATAGTTTCTGGAAATTGAAAATGATTATTTTTTTGCCAATTGACATATTCTTTAAAAGTTAGAAAACAATATTTATAAGATGAATAATTCAGGTGGACCAAGAAACTTATTGCAAATGAATGTTACTATGCATCTTTTCGTAAAAAAAAAAAAGTCAATGCCCTCTAATTTATCTTTGGTGTAAATGACATTTAAGGTTGCTCCAGCTCTGAAGGTTTACAAGTAAATTAAATTTTCAGGGCTAGCCAGTTAGCTCAGCTGGTTAAAGCACGGTGTTATAGCACTTATAAGGTCAAGGGTTCAGATTCTTGTACCAGCCAGTTGCCAAATAAAAAAATAAACAAAAATTGTCAGTAGGTTCAATACATCTAAATCCCCTCAGCAAGCCTAATACTGGAGGGATAGGCTGCCAGGACTGAACGGGTCCTGCGGTCTCCTGGTCAGCCCCTCACTGATGTGGCCACCTGACCCGTGTCTCCATCCTGACCCAACAGCTGTGTGCTCTGTGAGCTGAGTGCTGGTGCGACCCTGGCACCTGGAGCAGGACTTGGGCCAGGGAAGCTCATCCACCCACGCCTAGCGCCTGTGCAGTCTGCGCCTCTGCTCGTGGTACACACGACTTGCTCTTGCTTCTGACACGTGAATCCCTTTGACCTAAGGCTTCTGGAGAAAGCGGCAAGTATTTGGTACAGACCACCACCCACCTGAGCTCAGGGAGAGCGTGTCTCCTGCCCATGAAGCCAGGCCCTGCCTTCCAGTGCTGTGAGGGCCCTGGTCCCGTGGAGGTGGTACTGTGGCCAGCCGCACTCCACCCGGCTCAGCTGGGAGGGTCAGCGCCAAAGGTGGCTTCCCTGGGCACAGTACTCATTTTTCTTTTTAAAGAAGAATCTAGTTTATTTAGATAATTCTTTATGTTCCAAAACAATAATATTTCAAACAAGCAGGATTTTCTGCTTACAATGTTTGCTTAAATTTTAATTTGTTCTATTTTTATTTTTAGAATCAAACACGTCCTTGAAGGGAAAAAATACTCCATTTTATCATATCCTGTTTCATGGTTATGTGTTAACAGAATTATTTAGGTAAGGGTTTTCATTTATGAAGAAGTTAAACTAAATGAAAATATAACAAAGACAATGTCGACAGAATCTGAAAGTGGTTTAAAAAGAGTCCTTAACTAGAATATTTAACTTTTGATTTACCTGATAGAAATATTTTTAATAAACTTTGTAATATCTTTCCATACCAAACATAAATCCAATGGCTGAGGCAAAGTCAATTTTTGAAAACAGAATCTGAAAGTGGTTTAAAAAGAGTCCTTAACTAGAATATTTAACTTTTGATTTACCTGATAGAAATATTTTTAATAATCTTTGTAATATCTTTCCATACCAAACATAAATCCAATGGCTGAGGCAAAGTCAATTTTTGAATAACACTTAATATCACTGCTTCAATACCTGTACAGGAGTTCTGGCTTAGACAGACTATTTTCAATTAAAACAATTATATGAACAAAAAAAATACAGGCTATTTCAATATTGCTTTAATTCTATAGTCTTTTCAAATTCCTTATTCTTTCCATTGCAGCTCTTTGCCTGACTTTCCCTTTTAAAGATGTTTGTTAGGAACAATCATTAAGTATCTAACTTCTACCCCATGTAGTTAATGTGACTAAGGAGGCTCATCTTAGGACTTTTCAGTGTTTCTCTAAATTGAAGAAATAGTCACTGTACCACAGTACTCACTTTTCATCATTTGCAAACTTAATTCCACTGCTTGTAATGGGATCAAGGAAGAACCAATCAAACCCAGGGAAGTATCGATATACCTGAAGACAAGATGGAAACCATTTGCAGAAGCGTTAGTTAAGACATCTGTGTGGAAGGCAAAGATCAAGGGTTCAAACAGTTCAAGTTCAGGGATGTACAAGGTGTTACCCACAACTACCAATCCCTAAGGGAGTAGGGGCAGTGGGCAGACAGGGGGTCACCAGAGATGTGCTCAGGGCACCCCCACCCCTTCTTTGTCCTGGCTTTGTTGCTGGGGACAGAAGACCCACCTGTGAGGCCCCACAGACTGGCCATGGCAGGGGCTGCCCTACACAAGAGGCCCCCACACTTCGGAGTCCACCCAAAACCAAATTTTCCACAGACACCAGGGCTGCAACCCATGGGACAATGGGGGTCCATGGCCATTGTAATCACGCGATTTCACAGAAAAGCAACATCAAAAAAGCAAGACAAAGTGAAGGGCTCTTATGACATGCAGTAGAGCAGTGGAAATCAGGAAGGATGGACTGACACAGAGGCCCAGAGCCCATGGAATGAGGCTTTCCCATCAGGAATGAGATGGGAAGGAGGGGAAGATACCTGGCCAGGTCTTCAGAGGCTCCAAGGGCTTCAGTGCCCTTTAGGGGCTTGACCTGCCCTGAAATCCCCACCAGGGTTTATTGGGGTTCACTCAGGGACACAACTGGAGCAAGAATCCCAAGCACCGTCCATGCACAGAGAGCAGTAGGTACCCACTCCTGATGAGGTAGCCCAGCTAGCAGCCCTGGCCAGGGCTGAGCCCCACGGTGGCCACGCAACGTAGGCAAGGCCTTCTGAGGGTCCAGCTGCCCTGAAACAACCCAACTGTGAACCTTTCCTTCTACCTGGCTACAAAGTTATAAACGACCTGGGCAGCTCTGTAGGCAGGCCAGGGCCTGGAACTGGGATTAATTTTTAATAAAATCTATATTCATTAGAATATTTAAATAATGCTTTTTATAATTATTATTTTTATTTTGTAATTATTTACCTATAGTTATTTTAATATTTTATAGTAATTATTTTACTAAAAATAAATTTTTAATAAAATCTGTACTTGCCACTGAAAACGGATGGCTTTTAGCTTCTTCGCAGATATTAGTGAATGGAGATTCCAATATAAGGGCATCTGGAGGTGTCTCTAGAGAAATAAAACACCAGGAACTATGAGATGGGGAAGAAGCTGGTGACACAGTCACAGGCCATGGTGCTCTCAGAAGCCCAGGTGGACGCTCTGTGGGAGGGACCCCACATAGGACAGTGAACCCAGGTGCCCACCCTGCAGGCTTCCCAGTGTAGTCAGCCAGGTGCAGGAGGTGCCCACGAGGGGGACCCGAGGTGGCTTCGTGAGGAGCCAGGCTCTGGTCAGCCCAGGTGTGCCCAGGGCCTTGTCCTCCACACCCAGCACGCCATCACTGCACTGCTCAGCTGCCAGCACCCACTTCACAAGAACTCGTGCAGGGGCTGGGGCGTAAGCGCTGCACACCTCACTGTCGTGGCAGGGATCCCTCACCTCGCTCACAGAGGCGTCGCGCCAGATTTGTTGCCACTCTGGGAAGAAAAAAACACAGTTTAGTTGAACTTTGACAAAAATTGTTTTAGATGAAACCCTCTTAACACTGGAAAGTGCCCAGAGAAGCTGTGGGATCTGCAAAGCTTCTGGTGGGACTTCAGGGCAGAAGGGGGGGGGAGGGTGTCAGCTACCCTGGCCATCAGCTGACCCTTCCACAAAGGTGGCGACAACAGTCCTGACCCACCTGGATCAGCCTGCCCTAGGCTGCCCAGTGCCCTCCCTTCAGCTCTCACCACAGTCGGTGCAGGGACAGTTGGGAAACTGCAGGAGGACCTACCATGACACCAGGCTGCACCCGCCTCCTGCACCCCTACCCCCCCGTCAGTTGGAGGAGGCTGGGCTCTGCCTGCACATTCCTGGAAGTGGCTGCATTTGGAGCCCACCGGGCCCAGGGGCCTCTTGCTGTGCCAAGACCACACCTGGTAGCTCCCTGTACACAGTCACCCATGGGGGATGGGCAAGGTGCCTTTCTGGGGACACCCTGCTCACTGTCCCCACAGGGGCGGGGGAGGCCCTGTCCTAGACACCTCCCCGCCTGCAGGACGCTGTCCAAATGAGGAGCAAGAGTGATGAGAGGGCCAAGCCCCTGTGGCTGAAGGAAAGGCAGCAGAGAAAGGGGGGCGCTGCCCAAGGTCTTGGGGTCGGGGCCTTGACAACAGCGGCTGCTTTTAGAAACACTCTGGAACTTGCATCAGCAGAAGCGATCTGGCTGCCCACAAGTGAAATGTTAAATGCTCCTGTCTTGGCAGATGTGGGAAGCCGACCACCCACTTCTCTCTCCTGTGCTCCCCGTAAGCTGAGCATGGGCTAAGTGGCCAAGTTGTCTGCAAACATCCCTAGTTTGCACGCTTGGACTTGAAGGCCTGCACACGCACTCCATAGTCACACCACGTGAAGCCCAAGGCACCGGAGAACGTGCATGCTGGCCACTTGTGTGCTGAAGGCACCTCCTCAGGGTGAATTCTCCCTGCCAGACCTTGACTGTCTGTCTGAATCACCTCTTGGGCTGAGGAGTTAAAGTAGCTCCAACCCTTGTGGTCTCTTGTGGTGCTTCACTCCAAACACCATGGGGATGGAGACAAGGCCTGTTGGACTAACAGTGCCACAGGATCCATGTGCGACCAGGGCACCCTTGAGGATGGTGGGCTCTCTTCAGATCCTGGGCTGGAGAGGGGCCCATGAATACCTAGTCCTGTTAAAGGCCACCTCCTCCTGGGAACTCTTACCCAGTGCCCAGAGAATGGCCCCAGATATACACGGGGTTGTCACCACTTCTTGCTTTGATCCAGTCAAAGACGTGGAGTGCATCATAGGTCATGCCCCGCTCAGACGGCGTTCCTACTGAGTCACCCCAACCTGGGAGAGAAAAACAGCAGGAGGAGGATGTGAAAGGCAGGGCCTGAAGCCGGGGGACACATGATAGTCAGAGCCAGGAGAGTCTACGGTCACACTCATACTGCGCAGGCAGTGCAGGAGGACCCAGCAGCGACCCTCCACTGTCCTCTGCTGACTGGATACACTAGAAGTCCTGTCACACAGTCACTCTAAGTTGGTGGGTTGAAAATTTGGTGACTAACAGAACAGCTGAGTTAATCAAATATGCCCCAGAACCTCAGACATATGGCCTGGCCAGAGGCTGCCCACAGATACCAGCATCCTCAAGGCCATGGCCAGTGGCTCTCCCCCTGCCCTCCTGACATCGATCTCCCAACACTAAAGGCTTGGTAGGGGATGGCCTGAGGTGGGATCTGACAGGCCCAGCCAGTGAGAACCCAGCCTGCTTAGGGGCCCTGCAGAAAGACCAGGACAGGGAGTGGGGACTCAGGAGGCTCCAGAAACAGAGGAGATTTCCAGGCTAACCCAGAAAGGAAAGGGGGTCTGCTTCACCTTAGGGTCCAATTAGCATCTAGTTTGCCTAACAGAGGAAAGGCAGCCATCTCAGTCCCCAGGTGACAACCCCAAGGGCCCCTCCCCAGGCTCCAGCAAAGGTCAAACACAATTGCCTTTTAGCAGTTCAGCAGTGAGTCATTGTCATATGATGTGAAACCACCACAAGGTTCAAAAGAGCCAGTTCTGCTGCGTAAGCAAATCCCACAGTCGGCGCACAGGACGGGCCACTACCAGCACCAGAGGAGGGAGGGAGTGATGCAGAGGGACAGAACAGGCTGAGGCTCAGGCCACACAGTGGGAGGCAGGGACACAGGAACACACGGGGACAGAGAAACAGGGTCAAGGAGACAGATACAAATAGAAGCAAAGAGACAGGGACAGAGAGNTCTGCTGACTGGATACACTAGAAGTCCTGTCACACAGTCACTCTAAGTTGGTGGGTTGAAAATTTGGTGACTAACAGAACAGCTGAGTTAATCAAATATGCCCCAGAACCTCAGACATATGGCCTGGCCAGAGGCTGCCCACAGATACCAGCATCCTCAAGGCCATGGCCAGTGGCTCTCCCCCTGCCCTCCTGACATCGATCTTTTTGGTGACTAACAGAACAGCTGAGTTAATCAAATATGCCCCAGAACCTCAGACATATGGCCTGGCCAGAGGCTGCCCAGAGATACCAGCATCCTCAAGGCCATGGCCAGTGGCTCTCCCCCTGCCCTCCTGACATCGATCTCCCAACACTAAAGGCTTGGTAGGGGATGGCCTGAGGTGGGATCTGACAGGCCCAGCCAGTGAGAACCCAGCCTGCTTAGGGGCCCTGCAGAAGGACCAGGACAGGGAGTGGGGACTCAGGAGGCTCCAGAAACAGAGGAGATTTCCAGGCTAACCCAGAAAGGAAAGGGGGTCTGCTTCACCTTAGGGTCCAATTAGCATCTAGTTTGCCTAACAGAGGAAAGGCAGCCATCTCAGTCCCCAGGTGACAACCCCAAGGGCCCCTCCCCAGGCTCCAGCAAAGGTCAAACACAATTGCCTTTTAGCAGTTCAGCAGTGAGTCATTGTCATATGATGTGAAACCACCACAAGGTTCAAAAGAGCCAGTTCTGCTGCGTAAGCAAATCCCACAGTCGGCGCACAGGACGGGCCACTACCAGCACCAGAGGAGGGAGGGAGTGATGCAGAGGGACAGAACAGGCTGAGGCTCAGGCCACACAGTAGGAGGCAGGGACACAGGAACACGGGGACAGAGAAACAGGGTCAAGGAGACAGATACAAATAGAAGCAAAGAGACAGGGACAGAGAGAGAAAGATAGAGAGAGTGTGAGAGATAGAGTGTGAGAGACAGACAGAGAGACCAAGACAGTGAGAGAGACAGAGAGAGGGGCAGAGAGAGAGACAGAGGACAAAGAAGGATTGAGAGTGAGAAAGACAGGGGGGAGGAGAGAGACAGGGACAGAGAGAGAGAAAGGAGCACAGAGAGGGAGACAGAAAGAGATGGAGGCAGGCAGACTGGGACACAGACAGAGAGACCGATGCAGGACAGACACAAAGGGACAGACAGACTGAGTTAGAGGTGGAGCCAAGTGGTCTCGTACCACTTAGAAATGAAGACTCCAGAAGAACTGAAAGGAGAAAGTGCTGTGCGGGAGGTGAACAAGGAAGACGCCCCTTCTCATTATCCTATGGGCTCTATCTTGTAGCAGGAAGGAAAAAACCTTTTCAGCATGGAGAAAAAGATGAGATGGTGAACTACTTTCCAGCTCCTCATTTTGGCATTTTTCTCAGCCCAAAACTTTCATCCTGACAGAACCTTCCTCCATGAAAGAGCCAGCCCTGTGGCTGGCAGAATGGTGGACTCCAAAGAGGCCCATGTCCTAATCCCTGGAACCCGCAAACATGTTAGATTACATGGCAGAGGGAATTATGGTTGCAGAAGGAATTACACTGCTAATCAGCAGATCTTGAGGACAATCCTGGATTATCTGCGTGGGTCCAAAGTAATCACAAGGATAAGTGAAAGACAGGGCAAAAGTCAGTGTCAGAGTGATGCAGCCCAAGACTCAGTGGGCCATTGCTGGATTTGAACATGGGAGGGGCCACAAGCCAGGGAATGTGGGCAGCCTCTAGTAGCTGCAAAAGGCAGGGCAACAGATTCTCTCCTAGAACCTCCTGAAGGAACCAGCCCTGCTAACACCTTCATTTAGCCCAGTGGCTAAAAATGTTGGACTTCTGACCTCCAGAGAGGCAAGATAATAGATCTGTATTGTTTAAGACCCTACATTTCTGGTAGTTTGTTACGGCAGCAAGAGGAAACTCATATGCCCCACATTCAGCTGCCAGGTGCCTCCTCCATGCCTGCCTGCCCCTGAGTCTGAGGATACCCACACCCCCGCCCTCTTCCCAAAAGGTCAAGGCAAGCCAGCCCAGCAGCCTTCATCCCTTTGATCTCTCCAACTGAGGACTATATGGAGGAATATTCTTTTAAAGCAGTTGCTCAATGTTAATACAGCGTATTTCTGTTGCTTATTGAGGTGGAATGTTCTAAGTATAATCAAACTGTGGATTCTTGATCTGTTCAGTGGTAAGCCCTGATTCATTTAAAAAAGAAAGAAGAAATGCTGAGGGGACAGAAAAAGAATCTATCTTCTCTCTTAACAGTTCTTTTTCCTGTTTTCACAACTTTTAGCAAGTATTAAACAAGGCCACTGTTTTGGACTGAGCTCCTACACTAGGCCCAACAGACCAGACCAAATCAAAACGGAGTCTCATCATGCTAAATGCCTCATGATCAAACTGAAACTTGAAGGAAGCAAACACACCAGTGTTTCCTGAAAACAAGAGATTCCAGTCTACCTGAGTCAGTGTAATACGGATGTCCCCTCTCCTCTAACCCTTATAAAAAAGTAACCTGAATTAAAAGATGTTAACCAGTTTTTTTTTCTGTTGTTCTGTTTCCTTGTTCCCACCTTACAAAACCCACTGTTCTGCTACTGCCAGAGAGAGCTCTCCCCCCGTTTAGTAGAATCGAAGCCACTCTGACTCACGAATTGCAAATAAAAGCCAATTGGATCTATAGCTAAATTTGTTGTAATTTTTTCTTTTGACACAAGCTCCACTGAGCATAAAACATCTGCTGGAAAAGTCTGAGTACAGTAAAGAAAACAGACAGTATTTTCTGCATTTAAAATGTTGCTGACAGAGGGCATATGATTCCCCACCAAGAAGGGCTCCCTGGGGTCTACATCAGGGGGCTTCGTCAGGACCCACTGTCCTTCCCCCACCTTAACACAGTCACTACCACCACAGGTCACGGCACAAGGTGATGCTATGAGAGAGGCAGGAGTGTGTTCAGATGTACTTTCAAAGGAAATCTCACCTCTGTAGTCAAAGGTGACCACGTGGTAACCAAGGGAACTCAGCACCTGTAAAGTGAAAAATAAATATCTTTGGCAACAAATCCAAGCATCTTGTGTTGAGGGTAACTTTCCTCTTACTGAACCCGTCCAGATTTCTGTCTGTGTGCCCTGCACACAGTGGGAACTTCATAAAGAAAATCACCATTCTGCCTGATTCCTGACTGGCTCTTATAACACTCAGATTACAAGCGCTGCTACAGGACCCACTGACTTCCCCTGCTTGGCAAATGCAGCAACGGTGTCTCTCCTGCTGCTTAGATGGCTATGGTAAGGCCCCTACACTTCCCAGGATGGCAGCTCCACATTCGCACTGCAGGGTGGCCTCAGAGTCAGCCTCATCTGGGGGCAGATAGCTCTTTGGTGCTGCCAGTGGACTTTAATAACCACCCAGCACAACAGTGGACTCCCAGGAGGAGGACTCTGCAGCACAGAAACTCCATCTGGGTGCCCTTATTACAATCCAGCATTTCTCAGATTTTTAGCTGTTGTTGAAGTTTATCTATCATTAAAAAAAAAAAAAAATCCCTATAGACTTAGCTGACCTCTCTCATTTGGATCACTACTCACACGGCCTGCCCCCGGGCACTGGCTGGGGTGTGCCCAGAGCCATGTGGAAGGCTACCATGCCACCTCCCTATAGACTTAGCTGACCTCTCTCATTTGGATCACTACTCACATGGCCTGCCCCCGGGCACTGGCTGGGGTGTGCCCAGAGCCATGTGGAAGGCTACCATGCCACCACTGTCACCTAGCAGCCCACTGAAGGGCAGCCCATGCTTCTTGTCAACGCCCAGCCCCTATAGAGACTGCAGCTAGAGCCACAGCTGACCTCAGCAGGGGCGAATCATTTCTACTAACAAACCTCAAACGAGGACCAATCACTTCTCAGGCATGCCCCTTTCCTGATTTGATCCAATTTACTCTAGGGGAAAAAACCTCCAACAGCCCAGAGCTAGATGTACCCACACATCTGTTTACATTCCTTTGTGCCCTGTTTGCAAATGCAGACATCCCTCTGAGAGGAGGAGAGGGAGGCAGGTGGGGTGTCTCAGGCTCCAAGGCCCAAACACCCCAATGAAGAACAAAACCATGCTCGAGTGAAAGTGCACGTGCCCTGCCCCTGCCATGGGGAGACCTACAGGCACTTCTTCCACCAAGTCTGCCTGGAACTCACTAACGTCCACATGTACCTCCTACTGGAGGTGAGCCTGCACCTCGGCAGTAAGCATGGCTCCTGGAGCAAACAGTTTTCTCTTTTCATTTTTAGGCAAGTAACGCAAATTTAAAAACAACTTCAAATGCCTTTTACGTAAGTAGCCAATACCAGGCATATGATCCAAAGTCCATACATTCTGATTTTGGATACTGGAGGTAGCAGCACAATGGGAAGAACCATGGCAGAATCTGCCAGGCACTGTCTTCCAGCACGTCCACCACAGGCAGTGTTAAAAGGTCTAACAATGATTAGCTTTCAAAATTATTGCTTAGGATGACTCCCTTCTGTTCCTGACTCCTGGAAGGAACAGCCAGGAAAAAACACTCACCTTGTAAAGCTCCACTCGGTGGTCACCTCCTCTGGGGCGTGGGGAAGAAGAAACAGGAAGTGGGTGTTAGTGCATTTCTCAGAGTCAGCCTCAGGTCAGTCCTAGAGAATGTGGAACCTTTATAACTTGGTCCTCCAAGACCCACACCAGAGAGGGGCCGATGGTGGACGAGTGACCCCCTCCTTTGGTCCCCCTAAGTGGCCCCAAGCTTGCCTCTGGAAGTACCATGTCAAGGAAGGGACAGTCTTAGCACTTTGGGTAGATTTCTTAATTATTGCTTTTACTTCCATCAGGGTCCCCCCGTCCCACCACTTCCTAGCATCCAGGGACCACCTGAGATGACGGAAGCTGTGTATCCGATGGGGCCCAGCACAGGCACCTTCTGCACCCCACTTCTCACATCTCAGCTGCCTTGCAGCACTGCTCTGCTTCGCAGTGGCCCCTGTTCTCATCTCATCATCTCAGCTCTTCCCCACCTGCTGCTACTACGTATGCTGCCATGGCCAGCCTGCACTGGCCTCCCTTTCTATACGTGTGCCCCACGCGTGGACATGCTCCTGGACATGGAGGCATGTGCAATCATGACTTTCACCACTGTTGCTGAGTCTTTCATCAGGAGACCCTCGCCTCTTGCCAGAGTGTGTGGGAACAGCTGTCTCCCAGGACCCTGCCAGTAGACTAGAGTTTTACTGGACATATTACTGATTGAATGTGCTTTGCACACATCTGTTTCACATGCTTATACTTCTTTGAGAACTCTCTGTGTTCCCTTCCCACTTTTTGTCTCACTGCTGGCCAGCTGTTATGTGGACAGACCCCACAGGAGGGACAGTGGTTACCCAGGAGAGGAGGGCATGTCAGCAGGTGGGGCAGGGTGTGAAGGAGGCCCACCCTCTCCATACTTCTCAGCTGTTTTCCTTCCTTTATAACAATTATTTTGACCATTTCAGGTATACAGAGGAGTGCTGTTGGGGGAGACAAGGATGAGATGAAGAGGCAAACCAATACAATGCAGAAACAAAAATACAAAACAGTGAGTTTCAAGACTGGGAGGAAATACAGCAAATTATTTTCAGTTATCGGAAGAGTTCATGGTGTCTCTTCTATAAATTTTACAAATTCCCTACATTTAGCAAAATGTAAGACGGGCTGAGGGCCCAGGAGGTCAGGACTTTGGGAAGACCTGGGTACTGTGATCCTGCAGGACAGAGCCCGCGACTGTCAGGGGCCACATGGGGGATTCTGGTCAGAGAAGGGGCTCAGAGAGCAGGGATGAGGCCCTCGAGAGGTGGCAGATGCACAGACAACATGGGGGTGGCAGTCTCGGGAGTGAGACGGGACAGTAAACTTCTGAAAGTCACAACATTCCTTTCAAACCTGAAGTTATAGGCAGATTTTGTCTTTTTTTTGCAACGTGATCCACACTGTAGAACTGAACATTATTTGCACCAAGTATACACTTTTCTCATTTAGAGAAAGATGGTATAAGAGCTGTCTGTAGCCACTCGCTCTTTGACAAGCAGAAGAGAAGCCAGCTGCAGCTTGTCCCAGACGAAGAAGAAAGCCAGCTGCGCAGCACACACTGATCAATAGCTAAGCGCACGGCTCCAAGCACAGAAGCTGTCCTCGTGAGCCATGATCTGGACTCTGGCGCAACACCCTCTGCACAGCTCTGCCATGTACACACCCACTGAGGCCCGCCTTCCCCTCCAGAAAGTCCGTGCATTGTTCTCCTTGCTGGTTCTGCCTATAAAACATCCACCCCGCAGCCCTGACACTGGCCCTGCAGTGGCCGGGCCTCCCTGCCAGCTCCTCCCTGGCTCTTCCACGGCCAGCCTAAGGAGGTCTCTGAAACACTGACCCAGCAGTTTTCAAACAATGCTTTACTCAGAGAACGCATCTTCCCTCCTCCGCCCACCCCCAGGCCCTCCCACAGAGGCTCTTCTGAACAAGGATCACATGGTGTGGCAGGAGCTCCATGCTGTGCTTAAGGCAAGGAGAGTAATGCCAGTTCAAGCCAGTCTGAAGGCCGAGACTGTAGACGCGCTCACTCACGGAGAGCATCTAGGATAAAACCGTTCAAGCCTTGATCTGCCGTAGAGAGTATGCTCTCCGTCAACAGCCCGTTTGGGTGCACTGACATTGTGGTTTCACACATGGGTGGGGGCTGCCTGAAAAGATGGACTCGTCCACGCATGCTCAGCTGGTGTCTCCTCGCTGCAGCCCTCTGCCTTCAGCCTCCCCCTCCTGCCCCTTCTCAGCACTCGCGGCCTTTTTTTCTAGAAGAGTGCCTCCTCTTGCCAGGGTTCACCTGTCTGCACCCTGGAGCTATCACACAAGTAACACAGACCTGCCTTCCAGTCCTTAGACAAGGTGACAGACACAGAGAAAACCAGCTGCAAGAGTTTCAGACACACAGTTTCCCCAAGCTGTGGCCAGTCAAGTGCTGTCGCAACTCTTCCTGCGTGACCACCACGTCCTCACTCTCTGAGAAACCTTGTTCCCAAATCACAGACCAGCAGACACTCTGCCCTTTGAAATTACAGTGGAAAGAACAAAACATCCCCCTCTGGCAGGAGAAGCTCCGACGCTCTGATAGAGACTTGGCCTCCTCCAACCCAACCCAAGGTGGAGCTCAGACAGGGGGTCTGCACCCAGCT
>NW_007733470.1:56220-56846 GCF_000696425.1 Galeopterus variegatus | reverse complement strand
TTGGGACCTCTCCCTCACTGCAGTGGGTCAGTAAACCTGATTTTGTGGGACCACAGGTTTGTTCCTCGTGGTCTTGGACTGACCAGGCCACGACATTTCCACCCCAAGAAGGAACCATGCTCTGCAGGGAGGATGCACTGTGTGGGCTCCTCTCCCTCACCTGGTACCTGCGTTCCCGTGCAGGTACAGAATGACAGGGTGGCTGGAAGCCAAGGCGTCCTCATACCACATCTGGTCCTTCCCTTGTGCATTCTTCCACCAGATAGCAGGGACAGTGTGCCTGCAGACAGAGGCAGAGGGGAGCGCTTGGTCAGATGCTCCTTCTACACATGTAGGCAACTGCCAGTGGGACCACTGGAGCAGCTCAGGTGCAGAGAACAGAGAGCAGCAGACCCCGTGTACCCACAGGAGGGCAGAAGGGAGGGGTGGCAAACTGTCCAGGTCACTAGAATAGAGAATTATAGAACTGCGAGAACTGTATGACGACTTCCGGCAGCTTCAAAAGGAGCGTTTCCTGACTGGCAAATGGCACTCTTCTGGGCCACAAGAGCTTCTACTGGTAGCAGTTACCAGGGGTTGGGGTGATGGACATCTCTCCCATATTGACTGGAAGCTCTGTGAGGTGC
>NW_007733470.1:53962-54999 GCF_000696425.1 Galeopterus variegatus | reverse complement strand
GCACTCTCCCGAGTGAGCCACGGGCCGGCCCAGAAGGAGCACTTATAAATCCTAGCTGAGTTACACCATTTTCCCCTCATACTTAGGCAAACTGTAAAATCTAACTCACAGTGGATTTAGAATACGCATGCTCTCACAAGTGCTAATTTAGCAGCACTGATCTTGGTGAGCTAGACCAGAAACCTGGCCATTCCTGACACACCATTCTACTGTGCAGAGCGTCGACTTCCCACGCCCACTATGAGATATCTTAGAGCAGACCTGCAGACCCATGGGTCACATGGATGTGCTCAGCAGCCTGCCCATTCCATGGCTGGCCAGCACTCACAGACTGTTGGTCTATTTGGCCAAATGCTCCTTCTGAGAGTCACTAAGGTTAATTTTAACTCAGGCCAAATTGAATACTATTAATCACTAGGGAAGGTCTGAGTTAATAAGGATTTTCTGTAAAACTTAATCAAATTCCTTCTAGAATTTGAATGAATTACCAGTGACAACAATTTAAAAAAAAATTAAATAGCCAACTTCTTATTTTCTAGATCTTAAGTTTCAGCATCTCATTTTCAATGTATCTCTGATCTGTTCAAGAGGATCACATTTTGGGCTGGTTCTGACCACTATAATTATCACTCCCTTATAATTATCAACCTACGGGGTAGAAAGGTGCATTTTAAAGGTGCTGGGAGCTGATGGGCTTCCAGTAGCCAGCCTACCCCATATTTGGGGCTCCTGACAAAGGCCCAGGAAAGCTTCCAGTCAGTGGGAAGGGCCCCCACTCCTGGGCCAACACAGGCAGCTGAGAACAAGCTGATAGCCAGGAATGGTCCTCAGACTTCATTTGGTGGATGGTCTGACAAGGAGCTGCTACTGCCCGCAGGCCCACTGAAACAACAACACAGGGCCAACCAACACACAATGTGGCTGTCACTAACTTTAGTCTCGCCATTTTTGTCACCAAATAAAACGTTTTTGGCTAACTGAAAATTTATGTAGGTGCTGTTAGTGCTTTCAGCCTAAGTATCACCCTCCTGCAACAC
>NW_007733470.1:52245-52617 GCF_000696425.1 Galeopterus variegatus | reverse complement strand
GGCTACTGAAAAATAATCCCAGCTAAATAAAGGGGCAGTGATTCAGAGTTGTTTCTGAGAGAAAAAAGAAAACGCCACAGTGAGGTTGGTCAATTTTAATTCAGTTGGGCAGAAACACATACTTGTGTATAAAAAAAAAAACATTAAAACATATTCCAAGAGGACACAGGGAAGTCATGAGGCTTAAGTCCAATTTAAATTTATGGATTAAAAAAGTAAGTACTTAGAAAACAGCAAACACCACCATTATCAACTGCTGAGAAGTGCCACATGTTAAAAGGAAATCAAGCTGTTTTCAGTATCTAGACATTTGCTTCTCTATTTTCAAACCTGTGTTTATGGTTCTATGCTATATTTTCTCTTTTTTTTTTT
>NW_007733470.1:26525-51822 GCF_000696425.1 Galeopterus variegatus | reverse complement strand
AACTGCTGAGAAGTGCCACATGTTAAAAGGAAATCAAGCTGTTTTCAGTATCTAGACATTTGTTTCTCTATTTTCAAACCTGTGTTTATGGTTCTATGCTATATTTTCTCTTTTTTTTTTTTGGTAGCTAGTTGGTACGGGGATCTGGATCCGTGACCATGGCGTTATTAGGCTGCACTATAACCAACTGAGCTAAACTGGCCAGCCCTATATTTTCCTTGTTTCTTTCTGTTTTGTTTTGTTTGTTTTTCCTGGGAATAAGGCTCTCTAAAAATAATAATCTGATTCACAAAGCCATTGCCATATTGAAAACCTCAGAACAAAGTTTGGTGCCATTTCATCCAGCACCATTAGGATCAAATTTAGCTGAGACCTTTCTTTTGGAATAGGAATCGGTGAAGATAAATATGAATAAGCAACAACATCAAGGACAGTGCCAGCTACATCTCGCAGGACCCCTTGCTGCCTCCTGGAGGCCCACGGAGCTGGCCTCAGCCCTGCAGCCAGGTCGCCTGACACTCACCAGACTCCAATAGTCACATCTTCCTCTGGCTGGAGGTAGTAATTACAGGTGTGATTCAAACCTTGATCCTGCGGTTTTTTCAAGTCAATGAAATAGGGAACCCTCACTGTAGGAGACAAAGAGATGGAAATCAGGTTTAGTGAGGGTAGATGGACACACACACACTTGCACACATATACACACTAATATGCATACCCAACACATGCACACAATGCACATGCACACACAACGACAAACATACATACAATGCACATTCACATCCGTGCACATATGTGTGCGCACACTTATAATATGCACGCACACACACAACAGAGGTGGAGCTCTCAAAAAGCACCAAGTACTTTTCCTATGCAATCCTGCCAGAATACTCTGAGCAAGTCTACAGAGGCAGTGAGGGCAGGGTCCAAGTAGAGACTGGAACAGGTAAGATTATTCAGGTACAAGGAGATGCAGATGAGGGAGGCTGCAGAAGAACTCAGGTAAGCCACGGCTGAAGGCTGGAGCCCAGGTGTGTGGGAGGGACAGCAGGAAAAGGGACAGTGTACAAAATACTCTGGGGTTGGAGCTGCAGGACCGAAGGACTGCCTGAATGTGGGAGGTAAACAAAGCAAAGGGGATTTCTGAGTTTCTAGTCCTGTCACTTAGCGCAGGAAGGACAGCAGAAAAGGAGGTGGAGGGCAGCAAATAGATGAACTCACAGACCCCTCCCAGAGCTGAGTGATGTCAGGAACAACACAGAAGGAGTCCCACCTGAATGGGTCATCTGCCAGCAGGGCAGCAGCCGAGTCAACTGGTGCCCTAAACTATGGAAAACCATGGGGCCACTGGACCCGGAAGAACACCCAAGACATGCAGGTGATGAGAGGAGCAAGGACTGCTGTTAGATCCCCGTGGGTGCTGGGCCCCCTTGTTATTGTAGAAACAAGCAAACACCGACAGCAACACCACCATCCAGGTGTGGCTCAGAAAAGATATAGAAAGATACATGCCAGGCTATTAATGTAGTTCAGTGTGTGTGTACTATTATTGCTTGTGGTAAACACAACATTTGAAGATAAATTTAACTGAAAAATGAAAAACTTAAAACCCCACAAACGCTGAGGTGAGATTTACTCACTTTATGAAATGGCAACTCCCAAAGGGGCAGAAACAAAGACGAGTTGGTCCTGACGTTCAGCTGATCCCACCCACTAGGAGGAAGACACAATGGTCCACAGCTGTCTTTGATGGAGAGAGTTTTCATGAACAACCTCCTCCGCCCATGCGGCACACTGCACGTTAAGCTCTCACCTCCTCAAGTGTCATGAGGGCTTGAGGAACGTTTGCTGAGTAAATGAACCATCTGATGCACAAGGACATGGAGACATACATGCTCTTTTCCCAGAAACCCCCGAGCGTCTGTCCCAGACCATGTGGGGAGACAAATCCTCCCACCAGGACTGCTGTTCGTACTTCCAGCTTTTTAATCCATTTCTTCCCCAAGAAGCAGGCTAAATTTGTAAAACATTAGTATTAAGTTCTCTCAAAAGAAAAATGGCAGCAAAGGAGGTGGTGCCACATCCCCTGTGTGCGTGGCCAAGCTGGTGCCGGGTCCTGGGAATGTTCCTTGTAGAGGCTCCTGTCACCCAGACAGTGTCCCAAGGAGGCTGCTACCCTTTTACAGTTCTAGTTAGGTCTCAGCCTTATACACACTAGAACTGGGATTTGATCGTGGGCAGCCCGACTCCACAGCCCTCTCAGCTAAGTGAGTAAGAAGTCAGAGAAATAAACAGGCTTCAATCCTGAAGGGCCATGAAAGTCCTTGTTATGGGCTGAGTTGTGTCCCCCCAAAAAGATATGTTTAAGTCCTCACCTCCAGTACCTAAGAATGTGATCTAACTTGGAAACAGGGTCTTTACAGAGGTAACTGACTTAAGTGAGGTCATTAGGGTAGGTCCTAATCCAACATGACTGGTGTACTTATAAAAAACAGAAATTTGGAAACAGAGAAAGACACACACAGAGGGAAGGGCATGTGAAAAGGACCACGTAAAGATGGAGGCAGGAACTGTAGTATAGCATCGACAAGCCAGGGAATGCAAGGATTGCTGAGAAAGGCAAGGAAGGATGTTCCCCCAGAGTCTCAGAGGGAGAGCAGCCCTGCCCATACCTTGATCTTGGACTTCACAGTGAATAAACTTCTGTCTTAACCTACCCAGTTTGTGGATTTCTAAGGGCAACCCTAGGAAATAAATGCAGCCATACTAAGGAGTTCAGATTGTATCATGGCAACAAGACCTGGAGGAGACTCCTGGACAGAGAGAAGGCCTGAAAAGGATGTCCATTTCATGTGCTATTTCAGACTATAGGAGTCTCCCCCTGGCGTCTCCATTCTGTGACTTTACTCCACACTTTTGGAACCTGAAAGCTGCACTGTGATGTGCAAGTTCACCCATCTGACAACCGTGAGGTGAGATGCCTTCCTTAATAAAATTCTGAAAATCCAAACCCGGTGCTCACTGTTAACCCCACACCCAGTCCCATCTCTGAAGCTAGGATTGCCCCCACCCCCTGCCTCACCCATCTGACAACCGTGAGGTGAGATGCCTTCCTTAATAAAATTCTGAAAATCCAAACCTGGTGCTCACTGTCAACCCCACACCCAGTCCCATCTCTGAAGCTAGGATTGCCCCCACCCCCTGCTGAATGGAAAGTGGGTGCTGTCAAGGGCTGAGGGCACTTGGCTTCTGCTGGCTCATCTCCAGGTCTCACTCAGTTCTGTGTCTGGAGAAGGAGGCCAAGCTATTAAAACACAAACTACCCCGTGGTTTTGAGAGCATTCCCTAGCCACTGCAGAGTGTTTTACAAGGATTAGCAACTGCTCCAGAGAGCTTCCAAGCCCAAGAAATCTCAGAACCAAGAAGCCAATTCTACTCTAGGACAGCCTCATTCTCAGCTGTTCTTCCAGTTCACTTTCACTCCTTCTCTAGAAACAATCATGCAAAAGGAGTCTCTGAAGCCCAGCAGGTACTGCCCTGAGTGCCTCCCCTTCTTCAGCAGCCCCTCTCTGACTAGGTGAGGACTACATGACATGAGGCCTGGTCAGTCCCAGGGTCATACAGCCCCAGACAACAGTGGCCGTAGGAAACACCTGGCCAGTATTGGTCTAAATGAACAGAAATGACACAAAGCAAAGGAACAAGGACAAAGGGTACCTGAGACGGGGCTGGCCTGAGCAGGGTTGCAGGACTTGCCTGGGCTGGAGGCTCACTCCTGCTGGCCAGTACTGGGTAAGTGCCAAGACCCTCTGACATCCCATGTGGTCATATCCCCCTTGGTCATCGACCCCCTTGACTCTGGGGTGCTGGCCCTTGCTTCCTCCATAGGGCTGGAGCAGGGGCAGAGCGCAGCCCATAGGAGTAGGGACCTGGACAGTGTGCTCCTGACCACTCCACCAGTGTGGTCCAGCTCCCTCACTGCTATCTATCACAGGCTCACCTGTAACAGGGCTCCACTGTGCAGCCCAGGAACCTCACACTGGCCCCTGCCCCCGTAGGCAAGGAAGGCCCATTAGCTGCTGGGACCGGGTCCTCTGGCTTCTCCTCCTTCCTAGGTTTTCTTTTTTTCTTTCTTTTTTTTTTTTTTTTTTTCTTTTTCGTGACTGGAAAGGGGATCGCAACCCTTGGTGTGGTGTCACCCACACTGCGCTCAGCCAGTGAGTGCACCGGCCATTCCCATATAGGATCCGAACCCGCGGCAGGAGCGTTGCTGTGCTCCCAGCGCCGGACTCTCCCGAGTGCGCCACGGGCTCAGCCCGTTCCTAGGTTTTCATTATCCTTTGTCTGGCCATGTCATCACACATGGGCCACCACAAACATCAATGGCATGATTTATGAAGGGTCCGAGAAATATGGGCACTCAGTAAAGAATAAGTGAATAAACATGCAGATGAATGTAAAAGAACCTACTCTGTCTTACTATTTTTAGCTAAACTGGAAAATATGTCATGGGGGAATGAGGAAACTGCTGAGCTGTAACAGATATTTCTGACTGCCTGAGGATGTGTACCATCAGGCTACATCTCATTCCAGTCACCTTAAGCAGGGGAACAGCCCTGACAGGGGCCATCCACTGGCTGTAAGAGGTGTGGTGCCAACAAGGGAAGGGCTGGCTGGGTCACTTAGGTTTTACCAAATTCCAATTACTTGATGTGGGCTAAAAATGATAAGGAAAAAAATGCTATCAGGGACTAACAGGGACTGCTCAGGGGAAGGAAAAAGAGGAGGCTGGCCTTTTGCTTTAAAAACAAATACATGAGTAAATATCTAACCTACTTCCAAAACAAGCCTGAAGTAACATGTGGAGAAGGCCGGCTCCCCCAGCCCCTGGACCCAGACATCCCTCTCACCAGATGATGCCTTCCCGACAGGTGGGAAGATGCCCCCTACTTCAAGACCATAAATGCTGGCTCTCACCCAACATTCTTAGGGTAGAATCAGAACTGTGAATGCAGGAATTGAAAAGCATACATATTCATGTTTATGTGGACAGACACACACAAAAAAGACCAGAAGGAAATAAAGTGCAACATGAACAAAGATTTTCTCAGAGTGACTTTCACTTTCTTACTTATGCTATTCAGTTGTTCAGCTAATCTCTTGTTTGTTTTTAGAATGATCATGTATCTTTTGCTTATGAAAATGTATTTAAAGTAGAACAATTCCTTAAGTCATAGGACCATGCTTCTTCCAAAGCTAATCTATCTGATTTATATATTTGGTTTCAGATAGATTTGCTGTGAACTGAAGAAGATTTTAACACAAATGGATTACACTTTCTTTAATGTCAAAATGGACACCCACAGATATTTCACATCTGCTGGAGCTAAGAACAGAGGCGTCTCCCCAACACACAGGCCCTCCAGCAGTATGAGACAAAACTCCTACCCCACTTCCTCTGCAGAGGACACAGATACAGACATTTAAACTTTGAAAACACATTATGACTGGAAAACCAACAAGCCCCAAGCCACTTTTCAGAGAATGCTCCTTCCTGCCAAAGGGGAGGACAGAGATCTATGCTTGGTGAGGGCCTCACGTGCTGCCACAACAAAACACGGCTTCCTGGGGAGGGTTGCTCATCACTAGAAGGGCAGTCCTCAGGGAGAGGATGTCTGGAGTGTAGTGTCGGGGACAGGCAGGTGCCCAGGTGGGTAAGGCTGTGAGGAATGTCCAGTTGCTGCTCCTAGGAATGACCAGTTGCCAGGCCTTTGGGCAACTCTTCAAAACAGGCCAGAAACACAGATTTTTATCATATTGACAATTAAAAACCTCCCTTAAAAACACTTGCTGTAGGTTGTCAAACTCTTCCCATGTAGCAGACATATGGAAAGAAAGCATGAAGAACAGACCTGTCCCTAAGAGGCTCAGGACAGCCTCACTGCCCAAGCCCAGCCCTCCTCTTCTGTGCCAAGGGGCTGGACAAGAAGAACCCAAAGTTCTGCTCCCGGGAAGAATTTGCCATTTCCTTAGGAAACCAGCACAGCAAAATCTGTGGGCTGTGTCTACAGTAGCCCATGCAATCAATCTGAAGAATATCAATTCAATTCAAACATTTGCTGGGACCCACAGTGTGCCAGCCCCCAGGGAGCAATGCATCCCACATACCTCTGCCTTCAAGCAGGAGCTCATGTCCCCAACAGCAAAGGCACCTGCCCAAGGTAGCCCAGAGGCTGGCAAAGTTGGAAAAGCTGTGCAGGGTTCATTCTAAGCTCTGCCACTGCTTAAACCTGCATCCCTTGAAGCTTTGTTTATCACATAAACCAAAACTCTTTTCTGTGCTATACTGTGTACAGTTAAGGAACTTTAAAGTCAGAAAAACAAAACTCCCTTGATTTTACTATATTCTTAGTTTCTTTTTAAGTTTGTGCTTCTCAGAAGTGGCAAAACTTAAGAGATGATAAATTCCTAGAATTTCAGCTACTTTTCCACTAGGAAAATGAAATGCCTCAAATGCTAAATGCATTTTATGGTTATTTTAAGACACCCAAATAAAAAACTTATTTCAAATGTATAAAGTATTAAATATTTACCTTACTAATTCTGTCCCTCCTACCACTAGAAAGAACAGAAATTCCTTTTTAGCCAGTAACTTCCAAATTTCTGTGATTAAGCCTGTTATGGACTTAGCACCCCAAACTTGAAAACCCAGACACCTGCAGAGCCTAGAGCACTTGGGTTACTACAGACAGCAGTCTTGATCCCTGAGATGCACCTGCTCCCACTCCACCCATCCCAGGACACAGTCCACATTGATCAGGACCTCTCCCTCCTGCATGTCCTCTCCCTGCTGCCCTCCCTCATCTCTGCCAGTTCACCTGCTGCCTGCACAACATCAAGCCCAGTTTTCCAAGCCTTAAGGTCCCAGACACATAGGGTCAAACCCGCTCTCTGCAAACTAATCCAGCCAAAGGTCACACGCAGAGCCTGCCTCTTTCTCTTGTAATGCCAGCCACATCTGTCTTTAAGGCTGTCACTCACAAGCACCTGTGTGTGAGCTCCATGTTATCCTCAAATCTCAAACACAGCGGGACCCAAGCCCTTCCCTCCTAGCCTCATCTTGTAGGTGTAAAATGATGTTCTTAAAAGGATTATTCCCAGCAATCACCTACCTGGGAGCCCCCTGCCTTCTATTTCATAAGCTTGGTACTTCTGCCCCTTTCTCCTCCCACTTCCCCCAAAGTAAATATATAGCATGAAAAAACAAAAACAAAAGCAAAAATAAAAAATAACTTAAGGAGACTACAATATCTATTAGGCCAGCACAAAACTCCATAAAAATCAAAGTTTAACAGGTATTTTTAAGGGAAAAAAAAACAAACTTGAATTTTTTAAAAAGAAAGAAGGTCTAATTATTTTTTAAAGAAAAGTACTATATTTTTTAGTGGTCATCTTTCCAAGGAAGGTTAACCTCCTAGACTGCACAACTGACAGAGCATCTCCAGCATGACAGCTTTGGGTGACTTTCCACATTGTCAACATTTTTCTTCACTTTAGCTAAAGGAAGACCCCCCTCCCCATCCCTCATAGAGCAATACCATGTTTAAAAACATCCCTTAACTCGAAAGGGGCACAGGTGACTTTCTACAAAATAGATATATTCTATTTTTTTTATCTGGGTGGTGGATCAATTTATCTTTCTAAACTGTATACTTCAGATTTGTAAATTTTACTACATGTAAATTAAATCTCAATTTTAAAAAAGACACTCACTAAAATCAGACATCATCATAAAAATGAACTCTTACTAAAGGAAAAATTGATACACAGCACTTACCAAAATTCAAGAAAATCAATTTGGCCTGTATTCCAGGACATAGTTTGACGATAAATGGAATAACAATGTACAACCCCAAAACACAGAGAAGTATCTTCCTCAGTCGGAACCACAGGCCCTTTCGCCTGCAAGAGAAAAGCAATTAATAGGTCAAAAGGCAGTAGATACAATTTTGCTGTAGTTTATTAACAGCATTATCAAAATCACTAAACAAGAGCCACACATATACTTTTCCACAGGGATATTGCCAGTAATAAAAGTAGCCACCCATCTGTTCTTGTTAAAATGATTATTTTAAATATTCTTTTTTTTGGCAACTGGCCAGGACTTGGATATGAACTCTTGACCTTGGTATTATAAGATATTCTTTTAATTTTTAGAACTCTACTGGGGGAAAATTTTTTTTTCTTGAAAACCAAAAAACAATCCTGATTTCTTATGTTCATCCTTGAGTAAGAACCTAGCAGAGAAAGCAGATCCTCAGAAACTGTCCCACCTGACATCAGACCCAGCTGCAATTTCAATTCAGAAGAGAGTGGCCTCCTCTGGGCCTTGTGGTCATCCTTCTGCCAGCCAGCTGCCGGCAGGAGTGGGTTACTCATCAGCTCCTCCTAGGAAGAACATACACCAAGGACATCAACAGAACCTACCCAACCAGGTCCTGGAAAAAAGTAGCAGGCTGAGAACAAGATGGTGGCTGTCCCTGCGTGTCCCTGCATTTCCACCGGGCCCTTTGGGCACCACACAATGGAGGCCCCTTCTCCAGGCCCTTCAGGCCAGGTTGTCACCCCAGGGACTCAAGACCCTCTTCTAATCCCTCACCAGCTACAAGAGTTCCTTGTCCTGTTCCCAACCCCCTTTGAAAAATATCTAACCCTGTGATTCTCAAACTTCTTGGTCTCAGGATCTCTCTATACTAAGAAATTGAGGACCCTAAAGAGATTCAATTTATATGATTTATATTTATTAATATCTGTCATATGAGAAGTTAAAACTAAGACTCTTTAAATGTCTATTAATTCATCTAATGATAATAATAAACAACCCATTACATGTTAATAACACTTATTATGAAAAATAATTATATTTTCCAACACAAAAATTTGAGTGAGAAGAGTGGCATTAACATTTTTACAAATTTCTATAAGCCGGACAGCAATGGAAGACAGATGGATTCTCATATCTGCTTCGGCATTCAATCTGTTGTGATACCACATGCCATGTAGCATCTGGAAAGCTTTACTATAAACTCATGAGAGAATGGCAGTGAAAAACACAAATTACATCTTAGTGTTATTATGAAAATTGTTCTGAGCTTACAGACCCTCTGAGAGGATCATGGGGACCTCCAAGAGACCCCAGAGCACATTTGGAAACTGCTGGTCTGACCTACCACACCAAGTCTAAACCTTAACAGGCCAATTACTGTCGGCCCTCTGTATCCGCAGGTTCCGCATCTGTGGATTCAACCCATTGTGGATAGAAAATATTTGAAAAATAAATTAAAAATACAGAAATTAAAAAAATACAAGGAGCAAGATGCCTGACTAGAGAGGCCTGGCACTTGTGCCCCCAACAAAAAGAGACCAAAACAACAAATAAATAACTGTACTTTGGTATGACCGAGGAAGTGCACTGCCAGCACCAGGGGAGTGACAAAATCCTTGTGGAGCACGGAAGTCCAGAACAGCATCACAGAGAGCAGAGCAAGGCACCCTGCCTCTGCCTCACTGTCTCCCTGTAGGGACTAGCTCAGAGTCATGCAGAGAGAAGGTAAGCTGGAAAAATCCCAGCTGTTTCCACTGTCACCATAAATGCCAGCAATCCCTGCCACAGGAGAGATCCCCAGTCCTCATAGACCCCAATCCCAGTTTGGAGAGTAGCTGGGAGTTTGTGTAGCTGCATAGCCTCACAGCAGAAGCCCCAGTAGAGGAACTACTGCTCCCAACCTAAGCGGTTATGGTACAGTGCCATCTTGAAACAGAACCCATGGCTAGAGTGCATCCTACTAGGGGCCGCAAAAGCTGACCATCTCCATTCTGAGGCCCCACCTTCATTCTATCACATTCACACAGGCACCTGCAGTACCACAACCCCAGCTGCCTAAAGCCTAGCCCAGACAGATTTATTGAGACCCCAGTGTCTGAACCCATGTGGTCTCTGCCCACCCCAGGCAAATAGGCAGACCTGCTCAGTGGGAAAGCTGCCACTAAGTGGCAGCCCACCACATCTACATGCTCCACCCTGCACAACCCATGGCCCACTGAGCCCACAGGTGCCTGCACTGACCTGACAGTCAATCCAGGGGTAGCATTGCCTCCCCTGCGGCCCTCCACAGAGTGGCCAGGCCCTGGTGCACCAGTGTATACCTGCTCCCTGACCAATAGTGGATTGGGCAGCAGCTTGCCTTCCCACAGCCAGCTTTTACAGAGTTACTAGGCCCTGCTGTGTCCTTGCAGGCTAGCTCCAAGCTCAACCTCTGATCCCGTGGCCCTCCACAGAGCTGCTGGGCACCGATACAACAGTGGACACTAACTCCTTGACAGAGGGTGGATTAGGCAAAAGCTTTGTCTTCTGGTAGCAGGCTTTTACAGAGCTTCTGGGTCTCACTGCATCCTTGCAAGATGGCTCCAGGTTCAACAGCCGAGCCAGTGTCCCTCCACAGTGATGCCCTGCTGTACCAGTGCATGCCTATTCCTTGCTCAACAGAGAACTGGGCAATGGCTTTGCCTCCCCACGATGGGCCTCTGTGGAGCTTCTGGGACCTGATGCTCCTTGTGGGCTTGCTCCAGGCTTGGTAGCAGATCCGGCGGCCCTCTGTAGAGCTGCCAGGCCTTACTACACTGATGTATGCCTGTTTCCTGCAGGACAGTGGATAGGGCAGCAGCTCTACTTCCACCCAGCAATCCTCCATAGAGCAACTGGGCCTGGCTGCACCCTTGCAAATCTGCCCCGGGCTCAACAGCTGATCCAGTGGCTCTCCACAGAACTTCCAGGCCCTGCTGCACCTGTGTACACTTGCTCCCTGCTTAACAGTGGATTGGGTGGTGGCTCCACATCCTCAGGCAGGTCTCTACAGAGCCACCTGGCCCTATTGCACTCACACATGCCAACTTCTGGCCAAGAAGTGGCATCTACTCAAATGACAGGCCTTCACAGAACTGCTTGACGCCCCTACCCCATACCCAGGCTCACCTATTTCCAGCCCAAAAGCTGGTCAGGCAGTACACCACCCTCCAGGAGAGACAGCCTCAGAGCTATATACCTATGTCTGATCTGAGAGCTGGTTAGGCAGCAACTGTACGTCTCAGAGAGGCCAACAAACAGACAGTTGGCCCTCTGCAGCCACAGATGCCTGACCTAACAAAAAGCCCGGATTAACCAAGCCAGCAAAAACTGCTAGTGTTGGCACAAACTCCTGTAGACATCACTGAAGAGGATTATGACCAAAGAAACTGCCCAGAGACTATACTACTGAGTTCACCCAAAACCAAAGACGACACAACATATCCCACAGACACCCGAGGACCCACATACAGGAAAAAATCATTTATATATAATCTACTCCATAAAATTGGGAAAAACAACTAATCAATTAGATGCACAGATATCAACAGAGGGTCACAAGAAACATGAAAAAGCAAGGGAACATGACACCCGCTAAGGAACACAATAAGTCTCCAGTAACGGATGCCAGAGAAAAGGCAGCTACAAAATGCCTATAAAGAAGTTTCCAATAACGATCTTAAGAAAACTCAGTGAGATACAAGAGAACATAGACAAACAGGAAAATAATTCATGATCTGAATGAGAAATTTAACAAAGAGATAGATATCATAAAAAAGAACCAAACAAATATTGGAACTGGAAAATTCAACAAATAAAATAAAAAATACAAATCAAGAGCTTCAAGAACAGACTAGACCAAGCTGAAGAGAGAATTTCTGAACTTGAAGACAGATCTTTTGAAATAGCCCAGTCAGAGGGAAAAAAAAGAAATGACTAAAAAATAATGAAGAGAGTCTATGAGACTTATGGGACACTATTAAGAAAGCAAATATTCAAAGAATAAGTGTTCCAGAGGGGGAAGAGATGGAGAAAGGCACAGAAACCCTAGGTAATGAAATAATAGCTAAGAACTTCCCAAGGGTTGGGAAACATATGAACATTCACATTCAGGAAGCTCAAAGGTCCCCCTAATTAGACTCAACCCAAAAAGATCTTCTTCAAGGCACATCATAATCAAACTGTCAAATGTCTATGACAAAGGGAAAACTCTAAAAACTGCAAGAGTAAGGTGTCACTTATAAGGGAATCTCAATTAGACTATTAGAAGATTTCTCAACAGAAACCTTACAGGTCAGGAGAGAGTGGGATGATATACTCAAAATGCTGAAATTAAAAAGTCAGCCAAGAATCTAGCAAAGCTATCCTTCAGAAATGAGGGAGAAATAAGGACCTTCCCAGACAAGCTGAAGTTGAGGGAATTCATCACAAGTAGATCAGCTTTACAAGAAATACTTACAGGAGTGCTAGAACTAGAAATCAAAAGACAACAATTAGTATCATGAAAAAATAAAAAAAAATACAAAACCCATCAGATATGGCAAATTCTTAATTCAAACTCACAGGTAAATTCACACTCACAGGTAAATTCATAATTAAAATCAGAATACTCCAGTGATTTAATGGTGCTATATATATATCCTCCACTAATATGAAGGTTCAAAGTCAAAATGGTCAAAAAACAATAGCCATAATTAGTGACTAAGGAACATACAATAAATACAACTATAAATTAAGGCAACAGAAAATATAAACTGTGTGAGTTGGGGGTAAGTAGTCTAGAATATTTTCATGTGGCCAAAGTTAAGTTGCTATCAGCTTAAAATAGTGTATTGTAACTACAAGATTCTTTACATTAATCCCAAAGCAATCACACACAAAAAAATTACAGCAGATACACAAATGAGAAAGAGAAAGAAAACAATGCTTAGCACCAAAGAAAACTACCAATTCTCAGAGGTAAAAAACAGGAGATAAAGAAAGGAACTAAAGATTTTTAAAACAACCAGAAAACGGGCTGACCCCGTGGTGCACTCGGGAGAGTGCGGCACTGGGAGCGCAGTGACGCTCCCGCCGCGGGTTTGGATCCTATATAGGAATGGCCGGTGCGCTCACTGGCTGAGCGCGGTGCGGACGACACCACACCAAGGGTGGCGATCCCCTTACCAGTCACAAAAAAGACAAAAAAAAAAAAAAAAAACCCAACCAGAAAACAATTAAGAAAATGGCAGAAATAAGTTCCCACATATCAATAGTAACCTTGACTGTAAATGGATTAAACTGTCCAATTAAAAGACATAGAGTCATTGAATGGATAAAAAAGAAGAGCAAACAATATGTTGACTACAAGAGATACACTTAACTACTAAAAATAAAAAAGACTAAAAGTGAAGGGCTGAAAAAGATATTCCAGGCAAATGGAAACCAAAAATGAGAAAGAATATATATAGCCATACTTATAGCAGATAAAATAAATTTTAAATAAAAAATTGTGAAAAGAGACAAAGGTCATTTACATAATGATAAAGGGATCTATTTAACCAGAGGATATAATAATTGTTAACATATATGTGCCTAATACTGGAGCACTCAGGTATATAAAACAAGCATTATTAGACATAAGAGGAAATTCAGGAACAGACTGCAATTCAATAGTAGTGGGGGACTTTAACACCCTGCTTTCAACAAGGGACAGACCATCTAGATAGAAAATAAACAAAGAAACATCTGACTTAAACTGCACCACTTAAATCTTACTTAAACTGTTAGATCAAATGCAGCTTACAGACATTTATAGAACATTCCATTTAACAGCTGCAGAACACACCTTTTTCTCAGCTGCACATGTAACATTCATCAGGATAGATCACATATTAGGTCACAAAAGAAGTCTACACAAATTTTAAAAGATAGAGATCATATCAAGTATCTTTTCTGACCACAACAGTATAAAACTAGGAATCATCAACAAAAAAAACTTCAGAAATTTTATAAATACATGAAAATTAAACAACATGCTCCTAAACAACTAATAGGTTAGTGAAGAAATTAAAAGGGAAATTTAAAAAATTTCTCCAGATAAACGAGAATGGAGACACATCATACAAAAACCTGAGTCATGGCAAAATCAGTTCTAAGAGGAAAATTTATACCAGTAACTGCCTATGTCAAAAAAGAAGAAAGATTTCTAATAGACAAACTAATGTGCTTGAAAGAGCTACAAAAACAACAAACCAAACTCAAAATACACAGAAGCAAAGAAATAAGAAAGTTCAGAGCAGAAATAAATGAAATTAAAAAAATTGAAAAGATAGACAAAGAATTGTTTTTTTTAAAAAGAGAAACAAAATTAATAAACCTCTAGCCATACTAACAAAGAAAAAATGAGAAGGCTCAAATAAATAAAATCAGAAATGAAAAAGAAGTCATTACAACTGATGCCACAGAAATACAGAGAGAGGATGAGACTATTATGAACACATATACACCAATACATTTGATAACATAGAGGAAAAGGACAGACTCCTGGACAAATACAATCTACTAAGGTTAAATTATGAAGAAATAGAAAATATAAACAGACCAATAACAACTGAGGAAATTGAATTAGTAATACAAAGTCTCCTTCCTGTTAAAGAAAAGCCGGGATCTGATAGCTTCACTGCTGAATTCTACTGAACATATAAGGAAGAACTAGTAACAATTCTCCTCAGATTATTTCAGAAAATTGAGGAGGAGGGTATATTAGTCTGTTTTCATTACTTATAACAAAATGCTTGGAACTGTGTGATTTCTAAAGAAAACAAAATTTATTGCTGACAGTTTCAGAAGCTGGGAAGTCCAAAGTCTAGGGAACATAGCTGGTGAAGGACTTGGTGGTGGTGACAGTGATGGCAGGGTATCACACTGCAAGACGGTGGAAGCAGAGAGAGCAGAGTGAGAGACAGACTTATCTCTTCTTTTAAAGCCCTCAGAACCATGCCTCTGACCACCATTTTTAATCCATTTGCTACTGCATCACCTCTTCAAGGCTCCACCTTTCAATTACCAGAATAGGATTTCCTACTCTCTTAACAGCCACAGTGGAAGCTAAGTTTCTAATACATAAAACATGGGGGACACAATTTAAGCTTCATTGAGTTTGGGGGGGGGGGCAAAATTCAATCCACTACAGAGGGAATACTTCCCAGCTCATTTTATGAGGCTAGCATTACTCTGATTCCAAAACCAGACAAGGACACAACAAAAGAGAGAAAATACAGGACAATATCCCTGATGAATACATATGCAAGAATTCTCAATAAGATACTAGCAAAGAGAATACAACAGCACATTAATAAGATCGATCACAATGATCAAGTGGGATTTTATCCCAGTGATGCAAGGATGGTTTAACATATGCAAATCAGTAACTGTGACACCACATCTACAAAAAGGAAGACAAAAACCATATGATCATTTCAATTGATGCAGAAAAAGCATTTGACAAAATTCAACACTCTTCATGATAAAAACTCTTAACAAACTGGGTATAGAAGGTATGGACCTGAATACAATAAAGGTCATATAGGATAAACCCACAGCTAACATCATACTCAACGGGGAAAAGCTGAAAGCTTTGCCTCTTAGAACAGGAACAAGACAAGAACGCCTACTTCTATTCAACATAGTATTGGAAATCTTAGCCAGAGCGATTAGACAAGAGAAAGAAATAAAAGGCATCCAAATTGTAAAGGAGGTAGTCAAACTGTCCCTGTTTGCAGATGGCATGATCTTGTATATAGAAAACTTTAAAGACTCCACCAAAAAACTGTTAGAACTAATAAACAAATTCAGTAAAGTTTCAGGATACAAAATCAACACACAAAAGTCAGTAATAGTGAATTATCCGAAAAATAAATCAAGAAAATAATTCCTTTTATAACAAGTACCAAAGGAAAAAAAAGAGATAAAAGATACTTAAGAATAAACTTAACCAAGGAGGTGAAAGATCTCTACAATGAAAACTATAAAACTTTGAAGAAAGAAATTGAAGAAGACACAAATGGAAAGATATCCCATGTTCATGAATTGGAAGAATTAATATCATTAAAATGACCATTCTACCCAAAGCAATCTACATATTTAATTCAATTTCTATCAAAATACCAATGACATTCTTCACAGAAATAAAAAAAAAAGTCCTAAAATTCATACGGAACAAAAAAAGACCCCAAATAGCCAAAGCAATCCTGATAAAAATGAACAAAGTTGGAAGCATCACACTACCTGGCTTCAAATTATACTTCAAAGCTATACTAACCGGGCTGGCCTGGTGGCGCACTCAGTACAGTGCGGCGCTTGGGAGCACGGCGTCGCTACCACCGAGGGTTCAGATCCCATAAAGAGACCGGTCCACTCACTGGTTGAGCGCGGTGCGGGCGCGACACCGAGGGTTGCGATCCCATTGCCGGTCACGGTGCGGGCGCGACACTGAGGGTTGCGATCCTGTTACCGGTCACGAAAAAGACAAAAAGGAAAAAAAAAAAAAAGCTATACTAACCAAAACTGCATGGTACTGGTATAAACAAAGACACATAGACCAATGGAACAGAATAGAGAGCCCAGAAATAAATTCACATACCTACAGCCAACTGATATTTGGCAAAGGTACCAATCATATATACTGGAGAAAAGACAGTCTCTTTAGCAATGGTGCTGGGAAAGCCAGATATACACATGCAGAAGTATGAGACCAGAACCCTACCTCTGAACATACACAAAAATCACTCAAAGATTTAAATGTAAAACTTGAAATTATGGAACTAGTAGAAGAAATGATCCATAGGGGAAATGATCCATAACATGGGACTAGCCTGTTGCTTTGCCCCCCATGGGTTTGTCACCCATCTTTCCCTGGGTGATAGAGCCGCAAAGGATTACTCAAAGCTCATCTCTCTGAGCAGTGAGAAGCCCCAAAGTGGTTAATCTGGAAACCTCAAGAGCAAGGCATTCCTTCCATTTGGGAAATTAACCACGAATTGGGGTTTTCTTCCTGCATTTATTTTCCAGCCCCAGTAGTTACAGGAAGAGACATAGGTGGGCTTAAAGTTTTAACAAGTTTAACAATAGAAGCTGGTAACATTCAGTAAAAACAAGTCAGATGACATTCCATTAGGCAATCAAGTGATCCACCAACAAAAGCTTGATCTTAGCAAACATTTCTTCTCCCTATAGCAGCTTCCCAGTAACTTTACATATCAATCAGTAACTTGTCTGTCTTTGAACCAGCAGCCTTGTTGTGTTACAACTCTTTGTCCTACAACAGAGACTAAATGGCCTGGGGAAAATTTCCTGGTTTTTGTAAGGTCAATATTTGAAACTGCAAGGCTTTGGAAAACCAGGCCCTGTGAAGTACATATGCTTTATGAATACTTCACACTAGCCAAGGATTTTTAAAACAAGACTTCAAGGGCCGGCCCGGTGGCGCACTGCTACAGTGCACCGCTTGGGAGCGTGGTGGCGCTCCCGCCAAGGGTTCGGATCCCACATACAGACCGGCCGCTCACTGGCTGAGCGAGGTGCGGGCGCAACACCGAGGGTTGCGATCCGTTGCCAGTCACGAAAAAAGACAAAAAGGAAAAAAAAAAAAAAACAAGACTTCAAAAGCACAAGCAATAAAAGCAAAAATAGACAACTGGGATTACATCAATCTAAAAAGCCTTTCCACATCAAAGGAAATGAAACAGTGAAGAGACAACCTACAAAGTGGGAGAAAATATTTGCAAACTATACATCTGAGAAGAGGTTAATATCAAGAATATATAAAGAACTTAAACAACTCAACAGCAAAAAAGCAAATGATTCAGTTGAGAAATGGGCAAAGGATCTTAATAGACATTTCTCAAAAGAAGTCATACAGATGGCCAACAGGCATGTGGAAAAATGCTCAACATCTCTAATCATCAGGGAAATGCAAATCAAAACAACCATGAGATACTACCTCATTCCAGTTATAATGGCTATTACCAAAAAGACAAAAAACAAATGTTGGTAAGGATGTGGAAAAAAGGGAACACTTGTACACTGTTGGTGGGAGTGTAAACTAGTACAGCTGTTATAGAAAACAGTGTGGAATTTCCTCAAAAAATTCAAAGTACAACTACCATTTGATCCAACAATCCCACTACTGGGTACATCTCCAAAGGAAATGAAGTCAGTGTGTCAAAGAGATATCTGAACTCCCATGTTTACTGAAGCAGAATGTACAACAGCCAAGAAATGGAATCAACCTAACTGTCCAACAACAGATGAATGGATAAGAAAAATGTGGTATATATACACAATGGAATACTATTCAGCCATAAAAAATAAAAACCTGTCATTTCAAGCAACATGTATGGAATTAGAGAACATTATGTTAAGTGAAGTAAGCCAGGCACAGAAAGACAAATACCATATGAGCTCACTCATTTGTGTAATTTTTAAAATAATAAATAAATAAATAAATAAGCTGATATTATAGAGGCAGAGAATAGAACAGTGGTTAACAGAAACTGGGGAGGGAAAGGAGGGGTGGGAAAATGGGGAGAGGTTGGTCAACAGGTACAAAATTCAATCAGATGGGGGGATAAGTTCTGATGTTCTATTTCACAGTAGGGTGACTATGGTTAACAGTTAAGTTTTGTATATTACATAATAGCTAGAGGAGAGGCTTTTGACTGTTTTTGCCACAGAGAACTGATAAATGCATCAGGTGATTGATACATTAACTACCCTAACCTGGTTATTATACAACATATACATGTATCAAAACATCAGATTGTACCCAATAAGTATATATAATTACAATGTGTCAATTACAATTTTAAAAATACACTATCACAACTATTTACATAGAATTCTTGTTGTACTGGGGACTATAAGTAATCTAGAGATGATTTAAAGTATATGGGAGGATGTACTAGATTATATGCAAATACTGTACCATTTTATATCAGGGACTTGAGCATCTGTGGATTTGGGTATCCGCGGGGTCCTGCAACCCCACAGATACCGAGGGATGACTATATTTATTTCTGAACTATTTTCAAACAATATTTAAGGTTTTAAAAACATACAATGAACTGCTGACACATGCAACAATCCAGATGACTCTCAAAAGCATTATGCTAAGTTCAATAAGACAGCCACAAAAGACTATATACTGTATGTTTCCATTTATCTAAAATTCTAGAAAAGGCAAAACTATAGGGACAGAAAAATATAGAATAGTAGTTGCTGGGGCTGGAGGCAGAGGAGGAGACTGCACAGGGCACAAGGGAATTTTGGAGAGATGGAAATATTCTTTATTTTGATTGTGGTTGTGGTTACACAATTGTATACATTTGCCAATACTTATTGAAGTGTACATTTAGAATTGGTGACTTTTACCATAAATAATACCTCAATAAAACTGATGTAAAAATCATTTAATAAAGCTGATGCAAATACCTCAAAAAAGCTGATGACAAATGTGTACATCTGATAATGTTAATTCATGCACTCATTCACCTGGTTCAGTCAACAGTCACTGAGCACCCAGCACTCTGTAGGTGGTGGACAATAAGGGCAGCAAAGGATGATGTCTGCCTCTGCACTGTGCTCACAGCCCAGTGGAGCAGGCAGGCATCGACAAAGCACAAGGGCTGTGGTAGGTCGTGCATGAAGCACCTGGTGCCTAGGGACATTTCTCAGGATGATCTATCCTAGCCCAGGCTACCAGGACCACTGGGCCGACACACTAAGTTAGGAATACAGGGGTTAAGTATACGACGTAGGATTACAGTTTAAAATGGCATCTTAAATTCCATGTACAATCTATCCTTTCAATGAGAAAAGGCACACAATACTATGGTTAAAAGTGCTTACTCTGGGGCCGGCCAGGTGGCGCACTGCTATAGTGCGCCGCTTGGGAAGCGCGGCGGCTGCTCCCGCCAAGGGTTTGGATCCCACATACAGACCGGTTCCCGCTCACTGGCTGAGCGAGGCGCGGGAGCGACACCGAGGGTTGCGATCCCGTTGCTGGTCCCGGTCCGGTACGGGGGCGACACTGAGGGTTGCGATCCGTTGCCGGACACGGAAAAAGACAAAAAAAAAAGGGGGGCGGGAAGTGCTTACTCTGAAGTCTGGTTCAACATCCAACTCAACACCTACTGTGTGTTATCTTTGGCAAGTTACTTATCCTCTCTGAGCCTTATTTTCCTCAATGCATGTGGGGATAATAATAGTGCCTCCTTTGTGCGGCTCCTAGAAGGATTATACAGTAATGCACATTGAGTGCATGTATGAGGCCTGGCACCAAACCTGCAGTGCATCTTAGCTGCCATCATCACCTCTTTATTCTCATTGGAGAATGGGCAGGGCACAGTTAATGGCCCCGCAAGGGGAAGGATGGATGTAATGTGAGGGGTCAGAAGAGGTGAAGAAGGATTCAGGACTTTATTCTGAGAGAAAATGGAGGAAAATTAAAAAGGAAATAGGCTGTAATCAAATGTGCTACCACCAAATGCTCAATGCTTGTGCTTGGGTCTTCTGCTCCGGCCACCTATGGTCACTCCTGTGTCCCTACCAGAATTTGCTCACTCATCCTCCAGTGCCTGTGCAAATCTTTGCTCTACTGTGAAGTGTTCAGGTGGTTTGCAATTTTATGCCTTGAGAGAAAGGAAGGCATATGTCCACACTAAGACTTGTTCAAAAAATGTTTATGACAGCTTTATTCACAATAGCCAAAAGCTGAAACAACCCAAAAGACTGTCAATGGGTGAACGGATAAACAAACCATGGTATGTACTTAGAATGGAACACTACACAGCAATAAAATGTTGTAACTATTGATACACGCAACCAGGTAGATTAATCTCAAAATAACCATGCTGAGTGAAAGAAACCAAGTGAATGATGTCCAGATCAATGGCATATTTTCGCTCTGATACATTATTTCACCTGAAAAGTATTCCTATTCATTAATATCAAAATTAGTCTTTTCTTTTCTGTGCTATTTCATGGCGATGCTTCCTCCATGGACTGAAATGAATACCTCTTTATCATCTTTATATTTTGGAATAGTTTATGTAAGATGGAAATCAAAAAAAGAAAGATATAAACAAGATTTAGGGGGGGAAATCACTTACTACATTTCTTAAGTTATTGTACCTATTTTCTTGTGATAATTTTGTTACTATTCTTAGAAATTCTTAGTTGCAATCTTCATCTATCACTGATAGTATTGCTATTGATGTAGTTACACCTTGCTAGAAGTATCCACTATTGTTGATTACTGGTAGGAATGAATACTGACTGCCCACACAGCTGAGGGAATTAGTGCATGTGTGCAACCTGGTATAATCACAGAGGTGCAGGTTTCTCCAGATTTCACATGGCCAAGTATATAGGCAGAATTTTTGCCATAGCCTGTACTATGAGCCAATGTGTTTTTCATCAGAGGTTACTCATATTATCTGTATCATAAACAGATAACTACTATCACTGGCCATGAACAGAGGAGGATTGTAACAATAAATAAAATGAATGGACTTGCCATACAGCCCAGCAACTGCACTCTTGCACATTTCTCCTAGAGAAATGAAGACTTAGTTTCATGCAGAAACCTGTACAAAAATGTTTATAGCACCTCTGTTCATAATAGCCGCAAGATGAAAACAATCCAGATGTCCTTCAACAGGTGAATGGATAAACAAACTGTGGTACGTACGAACTATGCAACGCTGCTCAGCAATGAAACGGAATGAACTACTAATACATGCAACAACCTGGATGAACCTCTAGGGAATTACGCTGAGTGACAAAAGCCAATTAATCCCCTAACGGTTACATATTATATGAGTCCATTCTTGAAATAACATTCTTGAAATGACAAAATTATAGAAATGGAGATAAGTGGCTGCCAGGGTTCGGGGAGGGAGGGAGGAGGGGTAGCTATCGAGGGGTGGTAGGAGGGAGCCTGGTGGTGGTGCGCAGCTGAGTATCTTGATTGTGATGGTGGGTACACGCAGCTACACAGGGGATGAAACTGCCTAGCATTACACACACACATGCACACACACACACACAGAGTGCATTTACACTAGTGAAATCTAAAGAAGCTCTGTGGACTGCATTGATGTCAATTTTTCGGGGTTGATTTTGCTGTGTAAGATGTTACTGTTGTGAGAGGCTGGGATAAGGGAGCACTGGATTTCCCTGTACATTTCTTTCCAACCTCCTGTAAATCTGTAATTATTTCAAAATAAGAAGGTAAAAAAAATTAGAAAGAAATTAGTCACTAAGTCGCAAAAATAGGAAATAAAAAGTAAGTAATCATTAATAAATCTAATCAATGTACTGGACTTCATATGCTATTTCAGTCTCTCAAGGTAAATATTAACCCCATTTTCACATATGAGGAAACTGAGTGAGTAATTTACTCAAGGCCCCACACTAAGACAAGCAGCCCAGCACCCAGGGCATGAACAGGTCTGATTGACCTCTGCCCCAGATGCTGTTCTGGGCCCACAGGGGCCAACCTTTGTATTGCCCCCCCCCCTCTTCATTCTGGCCTTTCTTTCAGTAGAAGCAACTCAAACCAGAGCAAGATGCCCAGAGCACCCAATACACAATCTGGGATTTTCTTTCAAGTGACAATAGATTTTTAGACATTTATTTTGATAGGGTACTTTTTAACAAATTATTTGAGACAAAGATAATTTGTGTAATTTACAATTTCTTGCTGCCTCCTAGAAGGGCAGATCCCAAAGCAATCCTTGTGTGAACTGGTTGGTAAGGATGTGAGATGGAGGCTGACAGGGAGCTGAGCCCTGTATCTGATAAGGTTGGGAGGAGGTAGAGAAGGTGCCTGGGGAAGGTCAAAGAGCCTGAGAAGGAAGCTGGAGTCCAGCAGGGCAGGTAGGGAGGCTGCAGGCCAATACTCAGCCAGTTCCCAAAGCTGACAAAATAATGAGACACTTCTGTACCAGACCATAAACAGGTGGCTGCCCTCAGCCCCACCTCCCCAGGCCCTCTGCCTCTCTAAGATCCAGCAACTAAAAGGTTGACACCCAGCACTGTGTATGTATGTGTGTGTGTGAAGGGAGGGGGGTTCCAAGACCCTGCTCCAGCAGGCAGCATCCTTCCCACACGATCACAGATGCCCACAAGTTAGGTGGCTACACCCAGAGGGGAAAGAAATGTATAAAGGAGATTTTATGAGGTTTGTTATAAGCTGTGTGATGTCAACCCACTGTCTTTCAAGAAGGGCAGCCTGACCTACAAATCAATTTAAGAATGTTTCTTAAAATTAACAGAATATAAAATTTGATCAGATCACCTTAGTCCTTCAAAAGTAATCAACGAATAGATCAAGTTAAGATCAGCTTAATTTGATTCAGTCATGAAAAATTAATATTCAAAATGTCGCTCAGAGCATTTCTGGTTTCCCGTCTGGCATGTAAGGAGATTAGAAGCCACCACTCCATCCTAACAATTAAAAAGCTGAACAAACTAAAAAGTCAGTAACTCTTCTTAGATCCCTCAGAGAATTGAAGTCACAGGGCAAAGTGCTGCCTCAAAAACAGGAGAGACAGGCAAATACAGAGGATCACAACTTATTGGAGCAGAAACCTCCTCCAGAACCAGTATCAGGATAGGAAAACTTGAATTGTAATTGACAAATTGCTGGAGGTGCAGTGTGGACAAGTTTGAGAGAGAAAACCTCCAGGGGGACCCAGTCATGGGGGGCAGATAGGGGAGAAAAAGCGAACCTTTGTGGATTTCACTTGTAGGAGCTGTACCAGGTCATTGCAGTGAATATCAGAGAAAAATCCCCATGCCTCCTGGAGGGAGAGGGGAATAGAAACCATTTTGAGTTAGGTCAGAGCACCCTGTTGTTATTAACAAGACCTGCCCTCAGGAGAAACTATTTTACCAGAGCCTAACCTGGGGTTAGGTTTTATAAAAGTCTAAATGACCTGGGGGGAGGGAAATATAGTAGTCCCCTCCTTATCTATGGGGATACATTCTAAGACCCTCAGTAGATGGCTGGAACAGCAGATATAGTACCAAACTCTATGTGTACAGTACTATGTTTTCTCCTACACATACGTACATACCTATGATAAACTTTAATTCATAAATTAGGAACAGTAAGAGATTAACAATAATCAGTAAAGCAGAGACCACATTCATAAAACTTTTATTATACTAATGTATAATAAAAGTTTTATGAATGTGGTCTCTCTCTCAAAATATCTTCCTGTACTATACTCACCCTTTCTTCTTGTGATGATGTGAGATGATAAAATGCCTGCATGATGAGATGAAGGAAGGGGAATAACACAGGCACTGTGACATAGTGTTTGAAACTTATGAACTGATTACTTCTGGAATTTCCCATTAAATATTTTCAGACTGCAGTTGACTGTGGGCAACTGAAATCACAGAAAACGAAACTGAATAAGGGGAAACTACTGTACGCAACTCCAGCCAGTTCTAGACATCCTGTCCCCCCCAAGGTGTGGGTGAAAATGTGGGGAGAGCTGAGAAGCACTTGTGAAGTCTGCAGTCCACAGGCACAGGTTTACGAAAAGTCTCAGACCTAATCACAGGACCACAGGACGCATCTTCTTCTTACCCCACACCTTAATCCTAAAGGCCTATATTTACAGCAGTTCAAAATAACTGAGGCAAAAACTGATAGAACTGCAAAGAGAAATAGATAAACCTACTATCATAGTTGGAGACGCCAGCCCTCTATAAGAAATGGAATGATTCAGTGGGCAAAAAGTCAGTAAAAACATAGTTGAACCCAACACTACCATTAATCAACTGGATATAATGAACATCTATAGACTATTCATTCAACAACAGCAGAATACACATTCTTCTCAAGCACGCATGGAACATTCACCAAGATAGACCACATTGTGGGCCATAAAACACACCTTAAGAAATTAAAAAAATAGAAACCATACAATGTCTATTCTCAGATCACAATGGAAGTAAACTAGAAATTAATAACAGAAAGATAGCCAAAAAAATCCCCAAATATTTAGAGATTAAACAAAATACTTCTAAAAAACACATGGGTCAAATAAGTAATCTCAACAGAAATTTCTAAATATTTTGAAGGAAATTAAAATGAAAATACATCTTACCAAAATTCGTGGTGTGCAGTGAAAGCAGTGTTTAAAGGGACATTCACAGCATTGAATGCATATCTTAGGAAAGAATAAAGATCTAAAATCAGAAATCCCAGCTTCAATCTTAGGAAACTAGGGGAAAAAAGAGTAAATTAAAACCAAAGTAAAAAGAAGAGAAATAATAAAAATTAGAGCAGAAATCAATGGAATTGAAAACAGAAAATCAATGGAGAAAAAAAAA
>NW_007733470.1:24719-25505 GCF_000696425.1 Galeopterus variegatus | reverse complement strand
AAAAAAAAATCAATGAAACCAAAAGCTGGTTTTTGAAAAGATCAGTAAAATTGATAAGACCGTAGTTAGCTATGCTAAGAAAAAAAGAGAGGACATAAATTACTAATGTCAGAACCAAAGAGGGGACATCACTATAGATCCCATGGTCATTAAAAGGATAGTAAAAAAATAGTATGAACAAGTCTATGCCCACAAATGTGATGATCTAAATAAATGAAATGAACCAATTCCTTGAAAGATACAACCTGCCAAAACTCACACAAGAAGAAATAGGTACCTTTAGTAGATGAGTGGATAAACAAATCAGATAATGGAATATTACTCAGTGCTAAAAAGAAATGAGCTATTAAGCCATGAAAAGCCACAAATAGCCATGAAGGAAACTTAGTGTTATTTGGTGAAACTATCTTACTAAGTGAAAAGCCAATCTGAAAAGGCTACATATTATATGATTCTACCTATACGACATTTTGGAAAAGAAAAAATGGAGATACTAAAAAGATTAGTGGTGGCCAAGAGTTGGGGAGAGGGAGAGATGATTAGGAGGAGCACAGAGGATTTTTAGGGCAGTGAAACTATTCTGTATGATATTACAATGGTGGATACATGTCATTATACATGTGTCAAAATCCCATAAAATGTACAACATCAAGAGTGAACCCTAATGCAAACTATGCATTTGGGGTAATAATGATGTGTTAATAGGTTCATTGATTGTAACAAATGCATGTAGCACTGTGGTACAGAATGTTGATAGTGGGGCAGGCTGGGGGGTGAAGAGGAGAA
>NW_007733470.1:21505-23280 GCF_000696425.1 Galeopterus variegatus | reverse complement strand
AAAAAAAAAAGAGAGATAATGATCATATCATACAATCTGTGGCAAAACAGAGAAAAATGAGAGCACGTTCAAAATCCAAGCTAGCTTTCCATATAATGGAAAAACAGAATCAACATAGCACGAGAAAGAATACTAATGATTTTCAAATGTGAACTGATATACAAAAATCCTGGTGGTTACAAAAGCAAATCAGGTAGAAATGTAAAACAGTGCAGCTGCTACGGAAAACAGTTTGTTCCTCAAAGAGTTAAACCTGGAATTACCATGTGATCCAGCAACTCTACTCCTAGATATATTCTCCAAAGAACTGATATCAGGGACTGAAACAGATACTTGTAGAGCAATGTTCACAGCAGCATTATTCAAAATAGCCAAAAGGTAGGAGGAACCCAAACATCCACCAACAGATGAATGGATAACAAAATGTGATGCATGCACACAATGAAATATTATTCAGCCATAAAAAGGAATGACATTTTGGGGCCAGCCCGGTGGNGAAAAAAAAAAAAAAAAAAAAAAAAAAAAAAAAAAAACACCATAAAAAGTAAAGTTCATTAATTAAAAATAGTCAACAATAACAACAAAATATTACTTATAGCTATCAAGTATTTTTGGACTCCACGGGAAACCTGAATCCCAGGATGGGAGATGTGGGCAGTGCAAAAATAGCAATTAGTGTTTAGTGATTTTAGACGTAACCAAAAGTAAATATTACACTAATAAATCCACAGAACTAGAAAGAGAAAACTAGTTAATTTTCAGAATTTCATAGCTTATGTATTAGAAGCTTTATATCATTATTTTTTATCATTACATTCTTATAAATGATTAAATTCTGCAAGAGTCCCATAACTAAGAGACAAGCATTTGTAATCTAGAAATACAGCCAGCACAGTGTTTTCAGCAAGGTACTCCCCCAGCACCCTTCTCTCTTCTGGACAGCAACAGTCTTCAAAACTATACCAAGGACGGTGTTTAGTGCATGCTTCTCTCTCTCATCCTGGGAGTTTTTTATTATATAGGACACAAGTTTCCAGATTTTTTGTTATCTCTTAATATGACATTTAATGATAAAATACTATATACTTTTTATATCTGAGACTATGCGTTTCCATAATAAAATTTAATTTCTCTAGTTTCCATTTCAATCAGTGCTATGATCAGAAATAAATCTTCAGCGGTCTGAAAATCTTTTAAAAAGGCAACAGAGAAAAAAAATTTTTACAAGTCTGTATTTTACCTGCATATTAGAAAGATAAAAATATTTTCATGTTTAAAAAAAGGTCACACATTAAAAACAACAAATCCAAGAGCTGTTTCTTCAATAAAAAGCAAGAAATAACCTAATGAGTTTGAAGCTAGGAAGAGAATATGAATACAAAAAATTAGGGACTAGAAAGGTCAGATAACCACAGGCAAAAAGTTTTTTTTTTAAATAAGAATACTATGCACTTTCCCAAGCTAATAAAATGTTAATAACTCAATGATACAGACCATTTTCTAGAAAAACATGGTAAAAATTCACTCAAATTATCAGGGAAATAAAAACTAATAAAAACTAACCCCAAATGAGGTATTAGACAAAACTATCAAATAATTCCATCCCTGAAGGCCACTAACCCCAGAAAGATTGACAGGCATTTTCCCCTAGCTTTTAAGAGATAATGATGGGCTGGCCCGGTGGCGCACTGCTACAGTGCACAGCTTGGGAGTGCAGTGACCCTCCCGCCGAGGGTTCGGATCCCACATACAGACCGGCCGCTCACTGGCTGAGC
>NW_007733470.1:19315-20274 GCF_000696425.1 Galeopterus variegatus | reverse complement strand
GCACACAATGAAATATTATTCAGCCATAAAAAGGAATGACATTTTGGGGCCAGCCCGGTGGCGCACTGTGATAGTGCGCCACTTGGGAAGCGCAGTGGCGCTCCCACCGAGGGTTCGGATCCCACATACAGACCGGCCGCTCACTGGCTGAGCGAGGTGCGGGGGCAACGCCGAGGGTTGCGATCCCGTTGCCGGTCCCGGTCCGGTACGGGCGCAACACTGAAGGTTGTGATCCGTTGCCGGCCACGAAAAAAGACAAAAAGGAAAAAAAAAAAAAAGGAATGACATTTTGATGCATGCTACAACATGAATGAACTTTAAAAACATAACGCTCAGTGAAATAAGTCAGACATAAAGGGATAAATATTGTATGAGTCCACTTACACGAGGTACCTAGAATAGGCAAATTCACAAAGACAGAAAGTAGAACAGTGGCTACTAGGGACTGAAGAGAGGGAAGAATGGGGTTATTGCTTAACAGTCACACAGAGTTTCTATGTGGGAAAATGAAAAAGTTCTAGAAATGAATGGTGGTGATGGCTGCACAACGATGTGAATGTACTTAATGCCACTTAAAAATCGTCAAAGTGGTCAATTTTATCCTAATTAAAAAAATGACATCCAGAGAACATAATGAACATAACACCACCCAGTAGGTTTTATTCCAGGAACATAAATATTAGCCACATCAGTAATCCGAGGATAAAAAAGAGGCACTAAAAAGGTTAGTAAAATTCAACATGTAATCCCAATGATAAAACACTTACTGAAATAAGAATAGGGGACATTCCCTCAAGATGATAAAGTTCATACCTATCTCAGACTAGTAATCAAAACCAAGCAGCCTTAGGAGTAAAACACTAAGGGCCGGCCCATGGCTCACTTGGAAGAGCATGGTGCTGACACCACCAAGTCAAGGGTTAAGATCCCCTTACCAGTCATCTTTAAAAAAAAAAAAA
>NW_007733470.1:17070-18864 GCF_000696425.1 Galeopterus variegatus | reverse complement strand
TAAGAATAGGGGACATTCCCTCAAGATGATAAAGTTCATACCTATCTCAGACTAGTAATCAAAACCAAGCAGCCTTAGGAGTAAAACACTAAGGGCCGGCCCATGGCTCACTTGGAAGAGCATGGTGCTGACACCACCAAGTCAAGGGTTAAGATCCCCTTACCAGTCATCTTTAAAAAAAAAAAAAGGTGTAAAACACTAGACTGAGATAGGTTATTCACTATCATCACCATGATTTAACACTATTCTGGAAGTACAAGTTAAAACAATAAGGCAAGAGAAAATACAGAGTATGACCATAAAAACTGGCAGAGAGAAAAAGTATGATTGTTGACTATGTAAAAATTTCAAGAAACTCAGCTGAAAAACTAAAAAAATTAAGTGATTGAGAAAGTGACCTGCTGTTGCCAAATAAATTCCAACAGTTTTCTTACATATCAGGATTTACAAATCAAAATATGTACCAGGAAATGATTCAAATCACAATAGAAAAAATTCCCAAGACTCATCTTAACAAGAAATGAAGAAAACTATATACCACTTTAGTTAGGAGTATGAAATAAGATTTGATATAATGATAAAATGGTATGTACCTGTGTGAGACAATTTAATATTTCAAGATATCTTTCGTCTTTTTGATGCTATTATAAATGGGGCTGTTTTCTTAATTTCACTTTTTGAATTGTTCCTTGTAATACTATTAGCTTGTAATATTAATAGACATACTATTGATTTTTGTATATTGATGTTATATCCTGCAACCTTGCTGACCTTGTTCTAATAGTTTTTCAGTAGATTCCTTAGGATTTTCTCTATATAAGATTATGTTACATGCAGATAGAAATAGTTGTGCTTCTTCCTATCTGTGATATCAAACAATATGTATTTGGTCTTCATCCCTTTTCCTGGCATACAACTCCTAATATCCCTGGAGTCTCCAGAGCAGTAAGAGTGTCTTTCAAATGCTAATGAGCTGACTGGAGGCTGGCAGTCCTTCCGCAGCTTCACATGGGGGCCGGTCACTTGAGGATCACAGGGTTGGTACTTTCAGCCCCACCCCTCAACCTCCAGGGAAGGGAGAAGGGCTGAAAGTCAAGTTGATCACCCGGTGGCCAAAGAGTTAGTTGATCATACCTGTTTAATGAAGTCTCCATAAAAACCCAAAAAGACTGGGTTTGGAGAGGTTCTGGATAGCTGAACTCATGGAGGTTCCTGGAAAGTGGTGCATCCAGGAAGGGTGAAGAAGCTCTGCACCCTTTCCCACATGCTTTGCCTGTGCATCTCCTCAACTGTATCTTTTGTATATCCTTTATAATAAACCTGTCAATGTAAGTATACATTTCCCTGAGTTCTGTGAGCTGCTGTAGCAAATTAATTGAACCCATGGAGGGAGTTGTGGGAACCCCAATTTATACCACCTAGGTCAAAAGTTCCAGAGGCCTAAACTTGCAACTGGCATCTGATGTGGGGGCAGTCTTGGGGACTGAGCCCTTCACTTGTGGGATGTGACACTATTTCCAGGTAGACAGTGTCAGAATTGAATTGGAGGGTGCCTACCCATCTGGTGTTGGCTGTAGAACTGATTGCTAGGTTGCTGGTGGGGAGAAACCCCCACACATTCAGTCACAGAAGGGGAAAGGGAACATTTTGGGGTGATGGAAATATCCTAAAACTGGAACATGGTGACAGTTGCATAGCATTGTGATTATAGTAAATGCCATTGGAAAAATAAATAAATAAATAAAAACAAATGTATCACATAATCACAAGATGTTAATAAGAGGAGAATCTGTG
>NW_007733470.1:0-16467 GCF_000696425.1 Galeopterus variegatus | reverse complement strand
AAGTTAATATTATTTCCATTTTCCCAACCCTTTCTGTATTAGGTTAAACAAAGTGTCCCTTAGTCAAAGACTAACAGAAAAGTCATAAATAAAAATCTTGGTAAGAGCTGAGAAACAGTAAATAGATGTCTATTAACTGCATAAAAATTATTTTGCAAGTCTGGTGCGTATGAAATTCTTGGTTGTCAACAAAAATGAAAGAGGACCTAACTGACCTACCAGCTCATTAAAAATAAAATTTTTTCAGTGTATAATTTTTGGCATTTAACCCTGAAGGAATTAAAAGAAGTGGTAGCATTATTAAAATTCCATTCCCATTTACTTATGCGAACAAGTACCAATAGTACTTCCATTTTAAAAAACCAAAACCAGAAGTAGAATTAATGTCAAAACCTGCCCTTATTCTATCAATAAATAATATGCAGCTAGGCACATTGTGCCATTGGAAAAATGGTGGAATCCATCTCTTTTAGAGATGCATTTTCAATAGAAGTTTACTTTTTATGCTTAATAATTATTTACCAAAATACGTCATTTTGATCAATATATGTAGCAAAAATGCCATTGGAAAAATGGTGGAATCCATCTCTTTTAGAGATGCATTTTCAATAGAAGTTTACTTTTTTATGCTTAATAATTATTTACCAAAATACGTCATTTTGATCAATATATGTAGCAAAAATTGTAATAACTTACTCCAGAAGGAAAAATATTTAATGTAGAGCCTTACTGTAACAGATATTTAAAATTCTTTTCCTTTCTATTTATATACAAATTTTTGTTAAAGAGGTATACGACAGGAATATCAACATAATACTTTGAAGCATAAATATACTACATTAGGATAAAAATCTCTTTGGGAAGTGAAATGAGAATACAAGTGCAAGGAGAAAAATGAGCTGACCTAATAAATAGCTTACTCATGCATTTTCGAAATGGATGATGGTGGGTATTAAATCACTGTGGTATTTTACATGGTATTTTAATTCCACTGTATACATTTAAGAGAATTATATACTCAATATTATTAGTATTTACAACATGCCAAAAATTATATTCTTTTAAACTATTTAAACTTATAACAAATTTGAGACATCAACTTAAAACTGTGCAAATAGTTTTAAATTCTTGTGGGGGTTGGACAGCAAAAAAAATTTGGAGAACACTGGCTCAGATACTGTCTAAAAACATACTCAAAGAAAAGAACACGTTGGGGCCTCACGTTCTCACCTGCCTGCCAGTCACTTTAGGAGTGGAAGCAGGCCTGACTGCCCAGGCCCAGCTGGCACACTTCCCCTCTGCAGGGGGTTGGCCCAGCTGCTCTGGGAACCTCACTCCCTATGATACATGGTATAGGGACCAGTAAATTACCAGAAATAGTATAAAGATTACTTCAAAGTGAAAACATCTAAGCTATGACAGATGCAGAAAGAACTCTTATCTGAACTTCCTTTATGAGAATCAACTACCACCATCTCCCACTCCAGGTAGGTCTCCAGTCAGGGTGGTAACTGACCTTGGGTACCAGGACATTCCAAAAATATTGTTTAAACAAGCCTCCCCAGAACCTTCCATCCTTCGAAGACTTAACCACAAGCACCTCCTTATTAAGCTGTGTTATATAAACCTTTGCCCCTAGCTGTTTGAGGATACTCTCTACAGAGTCCTCCCACATACATAACAAACTTTTTTCCTGTTAATCTGTCTACTGTCAATTCGCAGGCCCACAACCACTCAGACCTAAGTTGGTATGGGACAACTTTTTCCTCCCAACAGTGTGGCAACAAGAATGGGATGGTCAGGACTGGCTGCTTTCTCTGCAGACTGCTGTTGAGACCTTGGGACCACTGACCAAGCCTGCAAAAGTAAGCTTTCTTACCAGACTCCCAGATCTCTGCTTGGGATCTGGTTAAGTAAGGGACGTAAGAGCTTCGCCATGTCTTTTTTTAAAAGGGGAGATTCTCCAATATTTAGATTTACAAAGGAGCCACAAGAGGTTTCTAACCTTATAAACAAATAAATAAAAGAAGTGGTAGCATTACTAGTGGTGGTTAGAATTAGTTCTTTGGGCATTGTGACTCTTGTTATAGCCATTGCGCTGGGGCTCCGCTGGGGTCCTGAGGTCTGCAGCTGGGAGAAGCCGAACCCTGCCGCAGCAAGGCAAGCTGCCACCACCACCCTGAGGCCCAGCTGGGGGCCTGAGGCATGGAGCCAGGGGAAGCCAAACTGAGCCGAAAGTAGGCAAGCTGCCATCACTACCCTGGGCCCTGCCAGGGTCCAGAGGTATGAAGCCAAGGGAAGCTGAACCCAGCCACAACCAGGTAAAGAGCACACCAAAAACACCATTTCCATGCAGGTAGCCCACCACAGCCACTGCAATTGCCATGGCTGCCGCAAAAGCAGCTAGTCTGTATAGCAGCAGTCACAGCCACTGTGTAGATGGCACACCAGACTCTCAACTGCATTGACACAAGGAGAAGCACCAGCGGAGACCCCCCCCCCAAAAAAAGAGGTCCTCTCTTTCCACAAAGCACACACCAGAGCAAAAGAAGAAGCATGTGCTTTACGATAATAGGTGAAGACTTGATCATACATGTCTCAGTACTGGACAGATCATCTAGGCAACAAAACAACAGAGGAACAGTTAATCTATCAGACGGAGAGAACAAATCTGTGGTTATTAGAGGGGGAGGGGGAATGGGAGAAGGGGAGGAGAGGGATTGATAATGGGCATAAAGAATAAGTATGGGGCCGGCCCGGTGGCGCACTGCTACAGTGCCTGGCTGAGCGAGGTGCGGGAGCAACACCAAGGGTTGCGATCCCGTTGCCGGTCCCGGTCCGGTACGGGCGCGACACTGAGGGTTGCGATCCGTTGCAGGTCACGAAAAAAGACAAAAAGGAAAAAAAAAAAGAATAAGTATGACTTGTAATAATGAATATGCTAATAAAAAATAAAAAAATAAATAGCCATTGTGTCCTGTCCATGTGTCACTGTCCTTTGTGTTACTGTTTTGTATTGTGCTGACTAAAAAGGCATATCTAGACCAGCAATGGAGCCTGCCAAAGCCCAGGAGTCCTGAGACAGTGGCCAGGCCAGCCCCATCCCCACCCACAGCCAGATCTTGGAATGTACTTATTAACCACGTGTGTTTCTTTGAGGTGTGTGACTTATCTGCTCATGTCCTTCACCAAACTTCTGCTTAGATTTTTCTAATTCATTTTTAAGAGTTCTTTTTGCAATAAAGATGTCAATCTTTGTGTTTAAAAAAAAAAAGTAGCGAGTATAATAATGGTTACCAGTATCTGGGAGGGGTGGGGGTGGGGAGGAGGATGAGGGGTGAACTAATGGGGACAAAACTATGCTCTCTACCCTAAGTGAATCATTGCGCAGTATATGCATGTATTGAAACAACACACTGCACCCCACAAAAATAAATATAAATAAAATTGAATATTCAAAAAATACAAGTGGTGTTATTAAAAGGAGAATGGTAGAGTGGAACACAGGTTTAGTACTCTACTCCTGTTCTTTATGCCAGCCTCAAAGACTGATGAACTTGGGTTCTCAGGGGTGCCCTCTTGAATAAATTTTGCTGCAGGTCCTCAATAAAACAGGATGAGGTTCTCACTCCATTTCGGTTTCATATCCTGGGAGCTTACCTTTGAAAGTTGGAAAGAGCATCAGCTCCGGCTTTCTGCCTGCTAAGGGGCACAGACTGTCTATCAGGCATTTGTAATTGTAAAGGTATTTCTTTACCTTTTAAGTGATCCACCTAGGAAACAAAGATTTTGTGTCTTAGAATATTTTGCTGTGCTTAATATTAACTTTTATCATGTCCTTGACTATTGAAAAGAATCAACCTTCTCACTTTTAAAAGAGCTAAGGTGTTTTTTGTTGTGTGTGTGTTTTTGTTTTTGTTTTGTTTTTACAATCATGTTACCTCCTATAGTTACTTTCTAATTCTTTTATTGCTACTTTGGTAACAAATAGCTAAATATTGTTTCATAGTGATTTATGATCCTATTTAAGCAAGTGTGTTTGTTCTTTCCCTTTGTAAGAGATGTTAAAAGCAAGGAGGTTTATTTGATATGTTGAGTTATGTGCGAAGGACTGTCAAACAAGAAGATATGCTTAACCTTTTCTAGGTTGTATGTGCATGAGTAAATGTTATTAATATAAATATTTCAGAAATTGTATAAAGTGCCTAGAAATTTGTCAATACACTCGCAATCTTTAGTAAGTTCACTCTTATTCAGTCATAATTCCAGTTAAGGTTTAAAATGTTGTATGTCACAGAAATGACCAAATTTTCTTGTCAGTCTTGTTATTTTTATAATGAACTCTCATCAGATTTTTAACCACGACCATTTTAAACATCTTTTGTCATCCACATATAGTCTTTGTTTTACTCTAATTCTTCCCTGAAGCAGTTTGTGATAAGCCACAAGCCAGAGTGCTTCATCTTCAACAGAAAGGGACTGTCTCTGGGAACCATGGAAAGGCCACACCACGTGTTCTGGGGTGCAGGCTCCTGGTGACTCTGCCTGAGTAACTGTGGGACCACACCATGGGGCTAAGCAAGGGTTAACAGAACGCTAGTGGAGAAGCTGATGGGTCCACCAAACTGTTAACCTGGGATCAAGTGGAACAAGAATTAATGACATGCGACTGAATAAACTAATGAATGGTTATAATTTTTTGATGGTTTGTGTTTAGAATATTGCTGATTCTCTTCAATAGTCAAGGACATGATAAAAGTTAACATTAAGCACAGCAAAATATTCTGATAAGACACATCTGAGGTGGATCTCTTAAGAGGTCTAGTCTCTGGATATAAGAAACCCTTTTTCTCTTTTCTCTTAACTTATCTATAACTTGTAACAATTTAGTAGATTATACTTTTGTAAACAGAAATAAAACAATTATTTTTTTCTCCCTACTTGATCCCGTCATAATTCAGAGACTATTATTAAGTATTTTTATTTTTATGGCAGTGTAATTATTTGCATTAATTCAATAAAAGTCTGTCCTCATAACAGGACATAATTGGAAACCTTGGTTATATAACTAAGGCTTTGATTGGAATGTGATATTTGAGAATGATACATAGAATTGGATATGACCAGTGAGTTTTAAGAAACGACAGTTGACTTTATGGAGCCAATACTTACAAAACCCTCTTGGAAAAGTGGCCTGGTACCTGGCTTACACGGTTCCCACACTTACAGATGGGTAAAGAAGGTCACTTCCTGGCATGACCAGGAACCATAAGATATTTGGGGAACTTCAGGAAGAAAGGAATTCATCCAAATCTATAGATACTGCAGTTCCTGGCTTGGTTTCCTATCCTTGAGAGGCTTATAAAAGTCTAATCTAGGTTCCTTACAAATAGTTCCAGCAAAACAAACTTAAAAAGGGCTACATGGTCAATTACCATTTTTGCTGTATTTATGTAAGTAATCAGGTTAAATCTAATGAGACCAGACTTATTTTATACAGAAAAGTAATCTTACTTTGATTATCTTTGACCAAACAAGATGGTGACAGTAGGGAGAAATTTTGTTTCAATAGAGAACTGTAACACACCCTGTGAGTTACCAGATTCCACTCTTGCTCCTTACCATTGAGGTTTTATTATCTGTCTGTAAATAGCCTGGATCCTGCCATCTTGCACATTTTGTCAGTCCTTACAAATTCTCAATTCTTTCAGTTTCCTTCAATATCGGGTTACAAACCTCCAAGTTAATATTTACAATTTTTCTCCCATCCTCCTGACTTGGTATCACTGAAAACTAAGACTTGAGTGCCCAGATTCTTATTGGGACTCTAGATTCCTTTTCCCATCAATCTGAAAAAGTCCTGCAGGCTGAAGCCGGTTGACTTGATATAAACTTCAAAGGACTCATCAGCACAACAGATCATGTAACGGATGCCATTCCCAAAGACATTCAAACCACAAACAGGGAAACTGTCGAATTATCACTGCCATCCTCACTCCACCATCTAAAAACGCTTTGAACCCAATGTTTAAAAATCTTCGTGACTGTCTTCTGGACTCAGAAGGGAGCTTTGTTGTCTGCTCCAAGCATTAACTTTTGTTTTTCTTTTTGTTTCCTCATTCTATGTTCTTCTTTCACTTTGCAGATCTCTTACCTCTCAGCTTCTAACCCACGTCTTCTCCCATAGCAATCAACCCAGCTCCCTGTCTGTGAAACTTCTTGGGAAGTTTGAAATGTTCATTCTATGTTCTTCTTTCACTTTGCAGATCTCTTACCTCTCAGCTTCTAACCCACATCTTCTCCCATAGCAATCAACCCAGCTCCCTGTCTGTGAAACTTCTTGGGAAGTTTGAAATGGGGAAAACGTATGAACTGATAATCCACCAGAAATGGTATAAAGATTAGTTCAAATTGAAAACATCTCAGCTATTGCAGATGCAGAAAGAAATCTTATCTGAAATTCCCTTAACTGAATAGAGCAGAACTCTGTGAGAGACAGCTGTTACAAACCTCCCTCTCTAGAGGGGTCTCTAGTCAGGCTGATGACTGACCTTGGGCACCAGGACATTAAAAAAGTGTGTAAAGAAGCTTCAACCTACGAATACCTGAAATACACACACACACACACCCTTATTAAGCTGGTATATAATCCTTTACCTCTTTGGGGAGCTCCTTTCAATACAGAGTATTGTCATGCACAATAAACTTTTCTTCTGTTAATCTGTTCATTGTCTAATTTGCAGGCCCTGTAACAATCTGGATCTAAACTGGTGGAGGAAAAGCTTTTTCCTCCTAATGGTAACATCACTGGGTCTGGCCATCTTTCTTCTCCAAGACAATGAACTCCTTCCAGCTTATCTTTCATCATTGTCTCCATGGCACTAAATGCAAGGCTCGCAGTTTGTGCTCAATGAATCCTCGATCAAAGAATTACTACCCCATGACCGCTGACGCACAAAAATTCTCAGAATCATCATTACCTTCTTTGGGATCCCACTGCACTTAGAGTTCCACACTTTTTCTGTTTCACAGTTTGTGTACCCAAGCAAGTAACTGTGTTGAAAGTCACTCTGGTTGACAGTCACTTAGCTGTGTGCTGGAATCTCCTGGGAAGTTTACAAATCCTAATGCCTGGGACCTGCCCCGGAAATCCTACCTTGAGTGTTACTTGGCCATTAGGCGCTAGACCATGACTTTTATTACTGTTTCAAAAAACTACCCACAGTATCTAACACAGAGCAGACACAAAGTAAGCAACCACATTTATTTATCACATTTATTTATTAAATGAGCAGACTGCTAATTAAGACTACCAAGATCTCTCAAGCTCAGGACGCCATTTTCTCAAAAAGGGTATTTACTGTACATATCTACAAAGATTTCTCAAAAGTAAACTTAAATTTAATTAAAATGCACACAGCCTTCAAAATTGGTGATTTTAAATTACAAGCTCCATCACCTTATAGTTCTCTAACTACAGAGGTCAAATGTAAAGAATTTGTAGATGAAAATGAGCTAGTTTAAAAACTGAATCTATCACTAAGTAATACCAAAGCAATAACCAAAATAAATAAAAAATATTGCATACTTTTAATGTTTTTTCCAAATTCTAGAGCTGAAAGAAAGCCTCATTTTTCACCTGGCAAACAGATGCCATGTTTAATATGCCTTTAAAGTTATCTCTGCCCTCCCCCACCACACAATAAAAAGTGGTTCTCAGAAGTAAAGAGTAAAATAATGGTTACCAGAGGCTGGGAAGGGAAGGAGGGTGGAGGGAAGAAAAGAGGAGGATTAATGGGTACAAAGTCACAGGTAGATAGGAAGAATAAGTTCTGGTGTTCTTGGCTGATTAGAGCTACTAATTATTATATTGTATATTTCTAAATAGCTAGAAAAGAGGATCTTGACCATAATCACCACAAAGAAAAGATCAATCTTTTGGTGATGGATATGCTAAGTAAAAAGATAAATGTTAGGTAATGGATAACCTAAGTGAATCATTGTACAATATATGCACATATTCAAACAACATATTGAACCCACAAATATGTATAATTAAAGAAAAATAAAATCAATAACTCCCAAAGTATGAGCAACTACCTGTAAATGAGAGTAAATAACCCAAAGGAGAAAATAAGCAAATCCATAAGCAGAATATGCAACATTACTTTCTAGTTATTCCAAAAGATAACACTGAAAACACATGCTTGCAAATATGGTTACTTCTTTACGCACCACCCACAAGGGTACAAATAAAGGCTCCAGAGGGGAAAATACAACTGAATGAAAGCACATCCCATCCATATTCTGTACAGGCTGGGCTGCCGTTGGGTCCACTTTAGAGCAAGACTGGGAAGGTTAGTTTCCACTCCTGTTAACCAGATCCAGAGCTCTTGCTGGAACTAACTGTGATCTTGCCAAGGTTGAGAAAACAAGCAAATGCCTGAGGCATAGAGAAATCAAGCTTGCCTGGGCCTAGAGATCAGAGCCTGTCCAGCCAGGTGGCTCTCTGCACATGTTGGGACACAACTGCCCACCTCACCTTCATGGTCTTTCCATCTGTCTTTGCAGAACCACACTCAATGCTGGGCATTGTATGTACTTAGTCAATACTTCATCAAAGAATGACTGCCCTGTGATCATTAATGCACCATGGCCTACACCTCCCCTTCCCTCCCCTTGTGTTTGGAACAGGCTGATAAGGGTACTGAGGATGTCTGAGTCTCCTTCTCACTGGTCTCTGCATAAACCCAAGAGGGATGGGAATTTGGGGAGAAATGAAGCTATCCTGGATCAGCCAAATAAACCCCTTAATTTTTAAGGACTAGGAGGTTCTTATTTTGAGACCTATACTACTTTCATAAGCAAATAAACGAAAGTGTAGGAATTTCTGGCCTCAACAAATCAAGTATGTTGAATGCAGCAGGAAATCACATTTGGCAGAAAGCAAAAACCAGAATTTGGTCCAAAAGGCTGCTCCTACTTGTGGTGCCAGTTCACAGGTGTGGAGGCCGGAATACAAATGTGCATGCTGTCCTAGAAGCAGAAGAAGAGCGTTTGGGGAGTGCCTGGGCAGAGAGGTAGGTAGGGAGGGAAAGAGGCCACACACTGACCTCAACTCTGATGCCAGAATATGTCCTTCACATCATACCTCAGAGTTTGTAAGCATTCTGGATGTTCAGCATCAATTACCAGGCCTCGTATCTTCTGGCCTGAAATGTTATATATACATAAGCCTCGTGTTACAGATGAAAAAGTGAGGATTGCGCACAAGACGCAATGTCCACGTGGAACTGAACACAGCCCATCTTTCCTGATGTCTGAGGTGAGGACACTCTTGGTTCCACCTGTTTACACAGACACACAGGATCACAAATGGACTGAGGAGTATGGTGACACCATTGGCAAGCCAAACTATTAAGGGCATCAAAATCTTACATAATACAAGATAGTTAAAATTGTTAGAAAAAAATTAACAATATCTTAAGGAAAAAACAAAAATAATTTGTCTGATCTCCTCAGCTTTTGCCCATTCTATTTTCTTAGAATGACATTGTTTGGCCTCTCTCCAGCAGAATTAGAAACATGTCCCAATCACATGTCTGTCCCTTCTCTTATATGACTTTGCTTTCTCTTTCCTATCTCTTTTTCTTCTCCTTCTGTGCCTTCTAAAGAGATACTCAAACATAATTAAACTGCTTTGAACAATGAAGGCATTATTTCTACCTAAGAGTTATCAAAAACTTTGTATTTGGAACAAGAAAAGGAATGATACAATTATCGCCCAAAGGAACCCACCCTCAAATAAATGCTAGCACATCCTCTGCCGAGCTACAGCGGGATGTTCTGGGTATCATGCTGAATTCATGGTGCTGTGAAGCACATACCATTTCCATCCTGATGACCTGCAGGATGGATGATACTTAATGTGGCCCCTCACAACTAGCAGAGAGGCACTTTCATTCCCCGCTATTGCCTACCAAAAGGAAAAAGGCAGAAAACAAATGAAGATTTTAAAAAACAGACCCCGTTCTCAATTTTGAGGGCAATACAGAAAAAAGGAATAAAACTGAGCTCGTCATGCTTAAGGAGAAATGCTGTGTCTCTGAACTCAATCTAAGAAAGCTTCTTGTTGGATGGAGTTATCATTTCTTCCTTTTTATTTTTATCATTTCCTACTGAAAGAATAAAACATTTACTTGAGCAAATTTGAAGGATATATAAATATTTAAATGTCTCACTGCATGCCACTAAATACAAGTTGTCATTTATAGTTCAGGAGGCTGACTTCCTTTTGCCCAAATCTGAAACTGAGGCAATAACATGAAGCAGTGATGGGCAGATACAGAGTCCTTTCCTGAGAGAACAAAAACCAATCTGGCAACCAAGGGAGCCCACAAGATCATCTGTATTGACAAAATCTTCAGTGAACGGGCTTATCTCTATCAATGCAACTCCTGCAGTTGGAGCTGGAAAAGAAAAGTATACCTTAAGTGTGCAATGCAGAGTCCTTCAGCCAAATAGCATCTGTAAAACTGAAAGGGAAAAAAAGACACCCAGAGTCAAGCCTCCTCAGTAACTCCTCCTGGTCTCTGTTCTTATGCCTGAGACTGCTGAGGTTTCACTCCCCATGGGGCCCCTCAGATTCCTCCTAAGTTGCCATATATCACTAAACACTTGCAAAATTCTGTATCAACTCAGCCAGGTTTGGCTTTCCCATGTGCTGCTTCTGCACTCCCGGCTGCCCTCACTTTCCTGGGGGGCACGATCTCAGCCAGGGCGCCCCACCTGCCTCCATCCTCACCTCCCCAACATCAAGACCAGAGCCTTGCCCGTCTGCAGGTCCCTCCTGAGCATCCCTCAGATGCACCACAGACGAGGACACACCCACTCCACAAAAGGGCATGGGGAGCTTGGAGCAGGAGCTGTCTAACAGCAGCTGAGCAGGGAGCACAGCGGTGGTGCCTGCCTTCCCTCTGATTGCCAGGTGGATAGCCATTTGTTTTCCTCTAACTGTCGGGGTGACTATTTAAACAGCCTGCTCTGATTCCTCTGAAAGGGAAGGGAATGGAGCACTGGGACCCAGGAGGGCCAACCAGCCTCTTGAAGGAGTTGGGGGCCCTAGCATGCTTCCCCCAGGTGGGGACTGGGCAAATGCGGAGCGCAGTGGCCCAAACCTGGGCTCCTGCCAGATGGTGGGGAATGAGCAGGCAGATGAGGGTCTCCTGAACCTCCTCGCCTCAACTGCAATGGGATTTACACTAAAGGGCTGCTGTGAATGTGAAATGAGGTAGGGAAGTGAAATGCTTAGCATGGCATCTCCCAGAGGAAGCAGGCAGTAAATAGTAAACTGAACTGAAAGGGCCTCTGTCAGAGGTTGGGGGAGAGGCGAACACATCCTGGCTCTGTCCAGCCTTCACTGGCACAGGCCCCTTTCTTGGTCAAATCATCAAGCTGAGCTCTAATTTTTTGCTCTCGTATCTTAAGTTAAAATTGCTCTTTAACTGCATTAGTGCTTTTAAGCACTAGTTTGACGCTGCAGAGATGACTCTAGTAATGCCTTGTACAGCATCAGCTCAAGAAGGGATGCTAACTTGCAAGGCAGTTGGATCTCAGCCTTTCCTGCAGCTCTTGGTCCCCGGGATACTTGTACCTGTCTAGCCCAGGCAAAGCAGCACTCTGCTGTAGATCCCTAAGGCATACCCTGAGCCAAGCAAAGGTGGGAAGGGCACAATGCTCTGTGCTGCACCAGCTCAGGGCTGCTCCATCTGCCTGAGCACCATCAGGTCTTCCAGAGAATTAATGAGGCAGTGGCTAGAGCTGCTCACCAGATTCTCTCTGGTTCTCTGCCTTTCAGGGCTCTTGCTAGGATGGCACATCCCCTCCCCCTTCAATGTTAGGGGAGCCAAGTGACTCCCTTTGGCTAAGGAAACGTGAGCAGAAGCATCTGTATCCGACAAGACAGAAGAAGTGTGTGTGGAACTGGAGGCCCCATAGGCTTGGACCCCTGAGTGGCCACAATGGGCAGAGCCCATGCTGGGCCTGCAGTAGGAGTGAGAGACACACTTCAGTGAGCATAACCTGGTCCCCCTGACCAATACACTGACCTGAAGTGATCTGGTCTCCTTGACTGAAGACCCTCAGGTAATGTAAGAGCAACAATGTGAAGGCTGGAAAGGACCAAGCTCCAGGTCTGTATATCCCTCTCCTTGGGTTTCCACTTGGAGTCTCATAGGCAACTCAGATTTATTACGGCAAAACCAAATTCTTGATCTTCCCCTTCTTCCCCCAATCTGCTCTGCTCCAGGTTCTCCATCTCAGCAGATACCATATGCCCAAATGCCTGTGGCAGGTTCCTAGGAGCATCCCTGAAACTTCTGCTTGCTACCGCCACTTCCAATCCACACCAAATCTCCAAAACTTGTTTCTAAACCATCTACCTCTGGTCACCTCAACTGCCGCCTTTCTGGTCCAGGCCAGCAACATTTCTTGCCCAGACTGAAAATCCCAAACTCTTTTGATTATGCACCCCATCAGTAACATATTTTTGGAGCATGCCCTCATTTTACATGTACTTATTAAATTACACACATGTACAATTGGTGTGCATGTATATGTTGGTTAGTTTCTAAATATGATTGTACTTAGAAGACCTGATATTTCCTTTCCAAACTCCAATGTTTCAAATACCCCACGGATGAACACACCCCACTTTGGAGACCAATACTGTGGCCTCCTAAAAAGACCTCCTAAGTGGAATCCCCACCTCACACCTGCCTTCCTCCATATTCTACTACGTAGTCAGAGAGACCTTTTTAAAATGCATATTTGGTCATGTCCATACCCCCTTTCACGCAGCCAAGAGTGCCTAAAACACAGTCCTCAAGCCCCATGTTACCCAGGCTGCTGTACCCCAATCCAGCACTTGCTCACTGGGCCCCAACTCTCCATTCTCACATATACCAAGTCCTTCCCCACATGGAGCCCCCAAACCTGTGCCTCCCCACCCTGCACCTCTCCAAGTCTCAGCTTTGCTGCTATTGCTCCAAAGTCTCCCTAGCTGTCCGATCTACTCAGGTTCTCCTCTGACCATCTCTCTTCAGTCTCTTTCCCTTCCATTCAGTCTGTAGTAAATATTCATCTATACAATCATTTATATAACATCTTCCCCACGAGTAAGTAGCATAGCTTGCTCATGTTGTTGACAACATATCACCAGTGCCCAGCACTTGGGGCTCAAGAAATATTGGAGGGATGAAGTTAATGAACTAACAAAGGTGGAAGCCTACAGTTTCTATCATGAATCTGCTCACTAGTTAGAAACATAGGCTTGGTAGGATAAGTAGACAAGGTTCTAAAACGCAACTTGGACCATCAAAATATTTTCAAAGGAAAGTAAGAATTTATAAAATTTTCCAAGATTTAAGTAATACAAATATTATGCCAAATATGTATGAAAGGAAACATCTAATGAAATTTCATTTTCACCTACCAATTGATATTTATGATAGTAATATCTAATCAAGGCAGGGGTGGGGGGAAATGGGGACTGAAATATTCTTGGAAAGAGGGTAAAACTTCAGCTGGGTATACATCATAAAGGGTCTTTACTGGCAAAATCACTAATCATTCTTCTAAAATTCCCCTGAAGTCATGACATGCTGCAGGTACAAGTTTCCTCTAGTCACCATTTCATGAATCACTGGTCCATCCTTGTGAAGGCCTTTTAAAGTTGCTGCCCGTGCCCTGACCAGCCTGCATTTTGACTCTCTTCCTCTGCTTCTGTACAAGCAGGCTAGCACCATTACCTTCACAACCTTCTCAGTTTGTGTCAAAACACAGTGAGCGTTAGGAAGACGCCACTCAGGAGCAAACCCCACACACTGCAGACCCCGGTGCCAGGCCCTGGCAGCGGGCCGGAGGCCCGTGCACAACACACAGGATGACACTCAGGGTACACATGAGCTTGGTCCTCTTGTCCACATCAAATGTGTCCCCCCACCAAGAACACCTTTCAGAGTCAGAGTCAGGCAGCACTGTGCCAAGATAGTGTTGTGGCAGACAAGGGACAAATGGGGTAAGTATGTGCTATGCAACCATTAAAACCAAAGCCACCTTTGTGTGACAACCTGGACAATAGTCCAGAATATAGTGGTAAGTTATAGCTCACAAAATCTTATGTGAACATGCAAAATGTACAGGTGTATGCACAAATAAGTGTGAAAAGTTATAAACAAAACGTCAGCAATGGTTATCTGGGGATGAACTTGTGACCATCTGCATTTCCTACTTTACATCTGTCTGTATTGTCTGAATGAACATGAATTGCTTTCACAATCAGAAAAAAACTACTGAATTTTGAGAGAACATTGATTTCCATATGCTATTGTCAACACAAAAAAATTGATTTTACAGAAAAAAATTTTGCTACAAAAATGTATATATATTAATTAAAAATAAAAATAAATATATACACAATATATCCTGATATACTTCTAAGTAAAAAATAGTACAAGAGGGTACATTCCAAACCATTTTTTAAATATATAGGAGGGGTCTTCAAAAAGTTCATGAAAAGATTTTGTATTATCTTTCAATTCCATTTTTCCACAAACTTTTTGAAGTACCCTTGTATAACTTCACACACATACAAAAAGCAAACATATACAAAGCAAAAGAGTCCAAGCAGATAGCATGGGAAGATTAAATCTGGAATTGACAGTGGAACTAGTGCACTTTACTGTGCTTTCCAAGTTTCCTCATGATCATCTGCATTTTAAAAATAATTTTACATATAACCGTTTACTACAACTGGAATTATTTTAGCATATAAGGTGACAAAACTATTTTTCTACCCAAACAACTACCCAATTACCCTACCGTATATTAATGATGCCTCCTTTGTTATAGTACTATACTGATTTTATATTTCTTTAATAGGGGACAGTGCATACACACACTGAGATGACATCATTAAAAAGAATGCACGTCTATGTGGTGACATGGCAGGGGGCAGAAAGGACTTGCAGTCTTGTGGGAGGGGCTGCTGTCCATGTCAGGGAAGGGGAAGTGGGAGGACAGAGAATTTACCACACACAACTCAGTATTTTAAAAAAATTTACTCATATTTCTCTTTTGTCCATTTTTTTTATTGTGGTAAAATGAACAAAGCAAAATTTACCATCTTAATCATTTTTAAGTGTACAGTTCAGTGGAACTAAATACATTGGTATTGTTGTGCAACCACCACCACCATCCATGTCCATAACTCTTCATCTTGGAAAACTGAAACTCTGTACCCACTAAACCATAAATCCCCAATCCCCTCTTCCCTCCCTCAGACTCTGGCAATCACCAGTCTACTTTCTGTTTCTAGGATTTTAACGACTCTAGTACTTCATGTAAGTGGAATCATACAGTATTTATCCTTTTGTGACTAGCTTTTTTTACTTAGCATAATATCCTCAAGGTCTTCCATGTTGTAGCGCCTGTCAGAATTTCCTTCCTTTTTAAGACTGAATAATATTCCATTGTATAGATATTACATTTTTCCTATCCATTCAATCTTAAATGGACACTTGGGTTGCTTCCATGTTTTAGTTATTGTGAGTATGCTGCTACAAACGTGGGTGTACAAATATCTCTTAAGAGACCCTGTTTTCAACTCTTTTGGGTATATACCCAGAAGTGGAATTGCTGCATCATATGGTAATTCTATGTTCAGTTTTTTAAGGGACAGCCATACTTTTTTCCACAGTGGCTGTACCATTTTACATTTCCACCAACATTCCAACAAGGGTTCCAATTTCTCCACATCCTTGCCAACACGTTATTTTCTGTTTTTGTTTTGATTTTTTAAAAACGTTAGCCATCCTAATAGGCATAAGGTGGTATCTTGTAGTTTTGATTTGCACTTCCCTAACAACAACTGATGTTGAGCATCTATTCAGGTACTTATTAGCCATTTGTATATCTTCTTTGGAGATATGTCTATTCAAGTCCTAGGCTCATTTTTGAATTGTGTTGTTTTTTGTTGTGGAGTTTTTGGAGTTTTCTATATATTGTAGATATTAATCCCTTTTTAATTATAAGATTTACAAATATTTTCTCCCATTCTATGGGTTGTCATTTTACTGCTGATAGTCTTTTTAAATTTTTTTTCATTGCACATGTTTATGGGATATATAGTGTGTTGTTTCAATACATGCATATATTGTACAATGATCTAAACAGAAGAGTTAGTATATCTATCACCTAAACATTTATCATTTCTGTGGTTATAACATTCAAGATCCTCTTTTCTGCCTATCTTGAACCATACAATATGATATTATTAGCTACTGTCAAACTAGGGCACCAGAATCTATTCAATAGTGTCTTCTCATGCACAAAATTTGTAATTTTTTGTGTAGTCTGATCTGTTTTTGTTGTTGTTGTTGCCTATGCCTCGTCTCATTTCTTTCCTTT
>NW_007733469.1:96901-110502 GCF_000696425.1 Galeopterus variegatus | reverse complement strand
GGAACCGGTCTGTATGTGGGATCCGAACCCTTGGGCGGGAGCGCCGCCGCGCTTCCCAAGCAGTGCACTATCCAGTGCGCCACCGGGCCGGCCCAATGAGAAACCATTTTTAACCCAATAAAATGGATAATATTTAAAAGACATAATAAAAATACTGCTGAGGATGTGAAGCAATTAGAATTCTTATACATTGTTACTGGGAGTGTAAAATGGCACGTTCACTTTGAAAAACTCATTAGCAATTTCTTTTTTTTTCCCATTGGCAATTTCTAATAAAGATAAATATACACCTACCTTATTATCTAGAAGCGTAAACCTAAGAGAAATGCTGTGTTCACAAAAAAGACTTCTAAAAATGTCCATAGCTGCTTTTTTTTTCCAATAGCCAAAAATGGAAAACAAACCAAATGTTCATTGATGAGTGAAAGGAGATAAATAAATTATGGTATATTAATACCATGAAATAATACTCATCATTAAAACAATAATGAATTACTGATATACATAAGACCATGGATGAATCCATACATATATTTATATCCTGTGTGAATATGCATTAGCAGTGTGCAATCTGTGTTAGCAGTGTGCAACTGGTAACATGTTCAGCAGCCTCGGATAGGAACCCTCTATTTCTACCATCTCTCTTGGAGTTTAGTATTCTTTGTCTTGTGAGTACAGTTTTTGGCTGGCTTAGTAAGGTCATTCTGGTGTTTCCTCTTGTTTGGAAACCTTCTACCCTGTCCCCTGACCAGCTGGGAAGGTTTGGATCCTAAGATAAGAAAGCACATTGACTTAATTTATGTATAAATTACCTATAAATTGACTTATAAAGTGGCAACCTCTGAGACAGACCTTAGCAGGAAAACCACTTTATCCTTTAGTCTTTGATGTACTGTTCCCTGACTTTACCTTTCTTCACCTTTCCTCACCCACAAGGTTGAAAATAGGGAGTGGTTCAGGGCAAGGGGATCAACAAACCCCTCTACCTGCTTTTTGTGTCAGAATTAGGCCAATCTAAAGCCGAGTGATCAGCTCAGCTCACCAAGTATTTGAGAGAAAAACTGCAATAGTAAATACAATGTTTTCATCTAGAGTTTTCCTCTGCACAACTCCCTGAAGAAACTGTGATGGCCATAAGTGGCTAACCTTGAGGGCTCCTGGGAGCTGGCAAAAGATCATTATCTCAGTTGAACAAACAACTGACGTATTGATTGATTCTCATTCCCCAGACTGGTGTTCACTTTTTTAGTACGTGCACCATAAGGACAAAAATGTCCTGACAAGTACATGACCTTCTAAACTTCTTCCCCAACCAGTTTCATTCTCTTGACTATCCCAGAAGACATCAGCTTAGGTAGATTCTTGCCCATTCAAAATGCCCTGAATTGGCTATTCTGAAAAGGATCAATTAGCAAATCAGCATTAGATTATTCTGTTTTACTTCAGGCTGCAGCAGAATGAGGCATTCATTAGTAAATGGATAAGGTCAAAGGAAAAGCTTGGAGAACCAATTAGCTGTCCTATTGATTATGATTATCTTAGTACAAAACATGAACTCTATTTCCGGTATCGAAGACCAGCTCAGTAGAAAGAAGCCCACGATGGTTGTATGAGATTTCCCTTTCTTAGAACCCTTGGTTCCAGAGCCCTCTGCTCTCCATCTAAGCTTCATATGTTTGTTTGCTAGAGAAAACATTCAGTAAGCCATGAAGAACCCTTCACACAGACGTTCCTTCCTGGTTGCAACATTCTAAGCAGATAAGGCAGGCAAGCTACTTGGTATAGATATAAGCTTGGTGATGAGAGGCCTGGCGTGATTTTAGGTTCTTGGTGAAAGAGGAGAGGGAACAACTCATAGCCTATAGAATGGAGAAAACATGTTGAGAGAACACACACCACTTTACTCACTACCCCATCAGGGATAACCTTGGTCAAGTTCCTACATTTCCAGGAAGGAACAGTTCTGCTGTTTACACTTGTTGGAGGCATGGTGGGGTCAGATCTACCCAGTCTTTAGCTCTACACGTAGTTAGCTGAGGACTCTTTGCAGGAAAGTGTTCACGATTTTCCAACTCTTCAAAAATTTGTCCTGTTTGATACCTAGAATTTAGAGTTCAAAGCCGATAGGTTTAAGTTTAGTTCAAATCCAATTGAATCTGAAATGGATCCTCCCAGATTTGTGGGTAATAAAAAGAGAAGAGCAAAGAGTCAAAGGAAAGAGAATAGGTCAAGGGAATTCTGGAGCAACCAGCAGAAGTTACCAGGCCCTGTGTGGCTCCCCACACTGCTTTGTGTTAAAAAATATGCAAGTGTGAGATGTGGGTCTTGTACCACAGAGGAAAAAAACATGCACCCATAAAATGAGAAAGAAGCCATCCAAGGCAGCACATAACTCAGGACTAAGTTGCATGCAACCAGGGATAGGTGCATTAACAACAAGCCAGCAAAGGGAAAGAGGTCTTCCTCCAGAGATCAGGGGAGCTTCAAAGGAGGGAGTGAGATTTTAGCGGGATTCTGAAGAAGAATTGGGATTCACTGAGAGGAAGACATGGGGAGGGGAAGACACTCTTGGTTTGATTGGAAGAAGAAAAAAAGCTTGAAGGGGGAATCAGGTGCAGAACAGTCACATGACAAGAAGGGACTATAGAAAGAGTGGAGATAAGGTTCCTAAGAAAAGAGCCAAGCCATAGAGGGCCTTGGAAGCTGATGGGTTTGTCGAATTTGACTTGTTAAGAAACACAAAACTGTTTTAGTAAATCCATCCTTTCAGCTTCTGTCAGCACCAGGACAAGAGTAATGCAAGCAAAGTGAATGGTGAGAAAAACCTAACTTGTAAATCTCCCTTGGCTTGGGATCCCCCCTGTTTTTTCCTCCTAGGTCTCAGGACAATGGGAAGCGAGGTCAAAGCTCACATGTATTTTAACCGATATTTTGTGAGTTCTTGTCTCTGCAAGAGCCCTTCATTTAGATGAAAGAGAATCTACTTCTAACTCCTCCCATAGAATAAATATTTACTGAGCTCCCATTTTGTGCCTGGCAACAATGCAGATACCAAGGACACCACAGACAGCAAAATCCCTGCTCTCAGGGGATTACGGTATAGTGGTGGAAGACGGACAATGATATGTAAACAAGGAACTATATAGGATATCAGATGGTGATAAGTGCTTTGCAAAACCAATATAGTGATAAGGGAGAAAATGTGTCAATTGTATAAGAGGGGGTATTATGTTGAATAGGATGGACAGAAAAGGCCTTTCTTACAACGTGATGCTTGAGCAGACACCTGAAGGAAGGGAGGTGAGCCACATGGGTATATGAAAGAAGAGCATTCCAGGCAAAGGAGAGAGCATGTGCAAGGATCCTGGGGCTGTGGGGTTCTTGGGGAACCTTCAGGATGTCAGCCTAGTAGTGAACTGTGGACCACATGGAGAGCAATAGAAGATAAAGTCAGAGAGGAAATGGGTCCAGGTTCTGGAGGGCTCTGTAGGCCATTGCAAGGACTTATTCTTTTGCTCTGGGTGAGATGGGAAGCCGAAGGTGATGTGAAAAAGTTTACATTATGAAAGCATCCTTCTGGCTGCTTGCTGTGTCAAGAATAAACTGTGGGAGAGCAAGTACGAGAAGCAGGGAGAACAGTTAAGAGATTTTTGCAACAATTCTCAGTGACAGTTCATGGTGGCTCTGAAAAGTTGATAGGGCAGTGGTGAGATTCTGATTGAATTTCAAAGGAAGAGCAGACGAAATGGGAGCACACAGGTAATTCAGATGCAAGGGTCCCCAAACCACACTTTGAGGAGCACAGCGTTGGAGAGAAAGCTTGTGGTTCTAGGTGCTCTGGACTGTCTGGGGCTGGGGCATGTTCTGACCCTGAATCTCCGAGTTTCTGCTGTCAGTCTCACAAGGCACAGGAGCAAGAGTCCTGACCCGGGAGTCAGGACCATGGCTGTAGGACCCCTCTGCCCTGTGACTGACCCCTCTTGAGCCACAGTGGAAACAAGGCACGTAAAAGCCCAGCCTTCCTCCCAGAAAGGTTTGTTGCGAGCACCCCTCTGAGTGGTGTGCAGCAAATGCTCTAAGAAGATTCATCCTGGCCCCCAAAATACTCCTATCAGCTGGAGACAGGGTATGATATTTCACCATAAATTCATTAATGTGGGTCTTGAAGATCTTCCATTTTTATTCAAGTGTTCACTCAGTGATATGCAAATATCTCCTGGGTACAATCAGAACATCTGCTGTTGTCAGCTAACAGTTTGGAGAGTTTTTGACAGATAACTGAGAGAAAGGACAGTGGATAATCATCCATCCCCTAAGAGGAGAGGGAGAAGGAGAGGGAGACTATCCAGCAAGGGGATAATTACTTGTTCGCATGAAACTTCACCCATTTCCCAGCTTTCCAGGATAGTACCAACTCTGGTTTCTCTTTCTGAGTGTGCTTAAGAAATATTTGTTGAGCAACTACTGTGTGCCAGGCCTGGCTGTGAATTCTAGGAATGCAGTCATGAATAATCTAGACAAAAGCCTCTTTTATTGTGCTGTAAGAAGATAAGAATCAGTGCCAAGTGTCAGAGCCAAGAGGAGAAAAAAACAAGGTGAGACATCAGAGAGTGGCTGTGTGTTAGGGGGGTGGGGGGTGCTTTAGATCAGAGGGTCCTGGAAGACCCCTCTAGGAGGATGCATTAGAACTCAGGTCAGACTGATGAGGAGCACTTGTCATGGAAATATTTGGGGAGGGGGTAAGGGCCAAGACCCCACGATGGGAATGGAATAAGAAGTGAGTGGGCAGCTGGAGCATGGTGAGTGAAGGCAGGAATGAGGGTTGGAGCCAGAAGAAAGGCAGGGACCAGATCGAGTAGGGCCTGGAAGACGCGGCAGGGAGCTTGACTTTTATTCAAAGGGTAACTGGAAACCATTAGTTGGTTTTCAGCTGAGGAGTGTGTTCTCTGATTTGCTGCGTTGTGGTAGTTGGCTTGTGGGGGTGAGAGAAGCAGGGAAGCCAGGCCAGGAGCTGCGGCCCCATTAAGGTGATGGGATGCTGAGAGAGAGCCATGAGGCACCCAGATCATTTGGGATGGGTTCCTCTCCCGGCTCTGCCCTGGGGCTGTGTGTTCAAATGGAAAATACCAAAAGTTTTATTGATTAAGCATTTCTTCAGAATCCGGACTTCTTGGTCTTGTATCCAAGGTCTGTCTTTCATTCTAGTCCCCAACCATCATCGGGGGCTTTTTCCTCTGGCTCTGGGTGGGGTTCCAAGCCCCTGTGCTTCTCACCTTAACCACTCACAATTCCATGCAGGAATCCCTTCCTCTGTCTTTGCTAAGCCTGTTTCTTCCTCCTTGAACAGAACTCCCCTTGCTCCCCTACCTATCAAAATCCTCCATGTCCTTCAACTTCTTTGTGAATCTTTTTCCAGCCGCTTCCCTCAAGTCAGAGCCCACCTCCCTGTTATCACACAGCACTTTTTATACTTCTGTTGTATGTAGCCTTTATCACAGTCTGTCTGATATGCCCACAAATTTCTGAGTGCTTTCAGGGCAGGGACTACATCTCGTCTTCCTACACTGAGACACTAGACACTCAATAACTGTGTATGTAAAATTGTACTAAATGCAGTTAGCCAGCAAGAATGGTGCCAAGGAGTTAGTCATTTTTCCCCCCTGGCAAACATTACACAACTGCTAAAGCAACCTCTGCCTCAGACAACTCCTGCAAATTGGACATGGCGATCCGTGAGATTTTCTTGTACTCCCTGCTGGATTCTGTTCTTCACAATGAGATCGTGGCCTCACTTTATTTCCCTCTGCTCAGGAGCCACTGTCATGCTCTGCCTATTGTTCAATTCTGGAAATATTGTTTCATATATTCATGCCTTCGTTTCTGAAAGACATTTTTCTTGTGTATAAAATTCTGAGTTTACCGTTCTTTTTATTTCTTCCAATACTTTAAATATGATATTCTATTGTCTTCTGGCTTGCCTAGTTTCTAAGACCTCTGCTTTCATTTTTGATGTTGTTTCTCCATATGTAATATTTCTTTTTTTCTCTGGCAGCCTTAAATATTTTTCCTTTATCTTTTATTTCAATAATTGGACCATAATATTTGTAGGTGTGTTCTTTGTATTTATCCTGCTTTGAATTCTCTGAGCTTCTGGGATCTGTGGTGTGTGGTCTTTCATCAATTTTGGAAAATGTCTTAACTATTACCTTCAAACATTTCTCCTCTCTCTTTCTCTCTTTTCCTTCTGGGACTCCAATTACACATTTCTCTCTTTGTTTCAGTTTGGATAAATCTGCTGATCTATCTTCAGGTTTACTGATTCTTTTCTTTATTATCTCCAGGCTGCTAAGCCCATAAATTCTTCATCTCTGATATTGTGGGGGAATTTTCTAGCATTTCTGTTAGAAAATTCTGTGTTTCATCTTTCTGCTGATATTCCTCATCTATTCATGCATGTCGTCCACTTTTTCCTCTAGATCCTTCAGTGTATTAATGATAATTATTTTGAAGTCCCTATCTGATAGATAGTTCTAGTATCTAGGTCATTTCTTTGTCTCATTCTGTGGACTGCTTTGTCTCTGGATGGTGGATCTTTTTTTTTTATTTGTTTTGCATGTGTGTGTTTCACAATTTTTTTATTGAATGCCAGAGAAAAAATAAATACTGAGGTTAATAGAATTCACACCCCAAATTAAGCATGCCTTTTCTATCAGGCCATTTGTGGGGGGAGGAAGAAGGGTTTGGTCAGTTCAGTCACAATTGAGCTGAGTTTGGGTTTTGTTTTACTATATTTACTTATGAAGCAACACTTCAACTTCTTTGGGTGATAAGCTGTGGCTACTTTGTACTTAGTGTGAGTCCTAGAGGGCCAGAGGGATTATTCCTTGTTTCTTCTCTGCCCTCGGCTTTAAGCATGCCTGGTCCACAGTGGGGGGGGGGGGGGTTCTCTGCATGCTCCCCCAGTGGTGACTGCTGCTGCTTATTACTGTGTGTGAGGCATGCATGGACATGGTACGGTTTCTCAGTTCCCCTGCTCCAGCTCCTGTCTTATGCAGGCCCCATGGGTCTGGGCCACCACGGTGAGGATTTCTCAGCACTCCTGCCCAATACCCCACCCACGTGTAGTCAAATGATTGACTATGGGGGAGTCTTTGACAGGAGTGAATTTCCTGCCTCCCAGACCCCAAGTGGTAACAGATCTCTTCTTGGTATCCCTGAAGCGTTCTTTTTTTTTTTTTTTTTCCTTTTTTTGTCTTTTTTCGTGTCTGGCAATGGATCGCAACCCTCAGTGTCGCGCCCATACCGGACCAGGACCGGCAACAGGATTGCAACCCTCGGTGTTGCGTCCGCACCTCGCTCAGCCAGTGAGCAGGAACCGGTCTGTATGTGGGATCCGAACCCTCGGTGGGAGCGCCACCGCGCTCCCAAGCGGCGCACTGTAGCAGTGTGCCACCGGGCCGACCCATCCCTGAAGCATTCTGATCCTGATTGGGTTTCCTGCCCTCTCCTCAAATGCAGGTGGCTTTTGTTTTTATGCCTCCCTCAGCATTAGTGTGACTTGGCCTGGGACTCAGGCAAATTCCTCACCCTCCTCCAGCAGGAATCAGGCTTATGAAGTCCGGACAAGCTAATGCTTGTTACTTGGCTCATGGTGGGAGCTGGTGGATTTTCTGCCCCTGCCCCTGGGAGAAATAACTTGTGCTTCTACCCCTTTCTCAGGGGTAGTATAACAGGGAACTGGACTGGGGACAGTATGGTTTCCTGGATCCTTCTCTCTGTGGTTATTTTTTGCTTTATCTTCTTCCCTGGAGGCAGCATAACCTTTGCCTGGTCCCTGACACAATGAGGGCTTCCTGCTCTGCCCCAAGAGTCTTGCAGCTTTTGCTTTGTTTGAGAGAAAGGTCTGGGAAGAGGGTGGGCTTTTGTGACTGTGCACCACCAAGTAGACATCTCCTTTCCTGTCCTCAATGTCTTGTAAGCTCCAAGTGGAGGTCTCAGTAAAAGACCTGGCAAGTAAACTAAGGTGACCAATTCATCCCAATTTGCCTGGGTCTTTCCCAGTTTGAGCACTGAAAGTCTTGTGTTCAGGAAACCTCAGTCCCAGGCATATCCATATAGTTGGTCAACCAAGTAGACGCCCTTTATGTCTGCAATTCCCAGCCTTCCTAAAGCCTTCTCATGCTACTCCCACTCAGCTATTAAGTATTCATTAAATTCCCAGTTTTCATCTTTCCTGCTCTTGCAGTGGTCACCTCTTCCTCCCATATTCTGCTGAAAGTGAAACAGGTCGTGTATCCCTGCTCACCCTGTGGAATTCACTTCTTTTGGTTGCTTTCCTATCTCAGCTCACTAAAAGTCTCAGAACAGTCACGATTCTGTAAATTATCTGGCTTTTTCTCATTGTTAGTCAGAGTGATGATCTCTTGTGGCTTTCTACATCTTAAATGGAAACAAAACCCCCCGGGTCCTTTGGCTCCTAGAGAAATAAGCTGTGGCATTAGATTGCTGTCTTTGTGGGAGGACATTGTAAGAAGCTGCACAAACGTGACCACTGTGCTTATTGTAAAGATGTTCTTAGGACTGTAGTTCCCCCATCAGACAGTGATGAAATTTGTCATGAGTCTCAATAACAATAATAGTTGTGCTCCCCTGGCCAACTCCTTTTTTTCTTTCAGTCTTACGGATGCTGTGAATTTAGCAAGTGATCCTTTCCTCTTTGCTTTGAAGATTCAGTGCCCAATTTACAAGTAGGTCTAGATTTAACCTCTGTTATATGATTTTCTGGCATGTATTTTTGCATTTTAACTTTATCTCTGGATTTATTTTATTTTATTCTCCTATTGTTACTTATCTGCACTTATCTATTGATAACTTATCCTGTCATAAATCACCACTAAGAATTTTTTTATGCAATACTATCTAAAAACCAACTTGTAACAAATGAAAGTTTATTTAATGAATAAATGAAATTTAATTGGTTTTTATGGTATTTCTTTTCTAGTCTACATGAAAAAAAAATGCATTATAAATGAAATTTAATTGGTTTTTAGTCTACATGAAAAAAAAAAATGCATCCCTATAAGGAAGGATCCTTTTCTTTGGGGCCTCTGTAGTAAAGGAAAACAAAGGCGATGAAAAGGGAAAATTCCGATAGATCCTCATTTCTCTGAATGCCCCTATCTCCCAGCTGGACTCCCTGGACTTCTCAGAACAATTACTTCACCTTTTACTCACTGCTACGCAGACCTAAAACGATCTTTATGAGGTGTGCTGACAGAAACACAATTAAATTATTTATTGTGAGGCACGGCCATATGGCTTGTGTTTAAAGAAACTCAGCTTCTTCTTTTGTGAAAATGGAGCTTAAGAAGACCTTATTTTCTCTCTCTCAAGGGACTTTTCCTGGGAGGGTGAAGAAGGGATCAGCGCCCAGTTTAGAACAAGGAAAGGAAAGCAGCCCCCTCCTCCAAGGCCCATTGCCTCACTTCATTGCCAACCCCCACACCCATCACACAGAAATCCCCACCTTCCTCCATTTTCTCTCTCTGGTCTGCCCCTCTCAGCCAGCCTGCCGTGTGGGAAGGGATATCGGGTATCCCCCATCTAGGATATGACTACACTGAGCAAAACCATCCTCTGAACCCAAAAAGGGATATGCCTAAAGGATCTAACCCAGCTCGATGCATACTTCAACCTTCCACAACAATTTATTTCTTTCATCCAAATTCCAAGTTAAGGTTGATGGGAAGAAATGAAACATGATACAAATAACATGGAACACTTTAAGATCACTATTCAGTGGACTTGTAGAGAGAATGAACAATCTCTTACTTAGAAATTAAATCCACTCAGTGGGCTATTAAACCATCCCAGCACCCGCATTACCATCTGGCTCCATGGCTTTTTCTTTTATCATGAGATAGTGTAGATGTCAGTGTCTCCATCCATAAAGCAGTCAGCAGCTTTCTCTAGAAGGATTCACTTCACATGTGTTGTTACTCTGCTTATTTGCCCTGCCTGGGCCTCCGCCCACAGCCTGTTAGAAAACCAAAAAGCCAGGCAGGAAAGGAAATGACTCTTCCTGAGTCCATTCTTTCATGTCCAAAAGCTTGCTCTCCTGCCTCCTAGTGACATTGCCATGAGGTAATCACATAAAGTCAAGACAGCTATTATAAAACTTCAGGGTTGTAAAACCATGTGTTTATTTGTTCCTGAAAAGATTTAAGCCATTTACATCACTATTTAATTGCAAATTTCTCATTAGAGCTCTTTTTTCTTTTAGAATACTGTGGAGCCAATGTGGAGCCATTGCTCCTTAAGAAGGTAAGTGTTGGGGGTAAGGGAAATTTGTAACTTGGAACCTTTTCTACCCTGAACTCAAATGTCTTTTCTACTATACCAAGGTGGGGAATACCCCCATTTTGTCAAATAGGTTTATGCCTGATCCTCCCACAGAGTGAGAAAACAGATTACACACGAATATGCGCAGGACAACAGGTGTATATTTGAATTGTGTCACAGGACTTAAGATGTGGCCATTTTTCTCCTAGATGTTATTATGAATATTCATGGGGTACAAAGCAAATTGTCACCACTTGTGCCAAGATGTGATGGCCAAATCCATACTGGCAGCATGTCCATTACCACAAATTGTGATTATACCCTGTGTTCCCCACCCAATTGTCCCCTCAATTATCCCTGACCTCCCTCCCCATCCCCGTTTCCCCACTCCACGTTGTATCCGTAGGTACGTTCTCTCCCTCTGCAAGTCCAACACTCCACTGTCATCTTTCTTTCCTTTCTTTGTCTCTTAACTCTGGGGGATTTTGTTCCCCAAAAGAGTGTGTAATTTACCTAACTAATCAGCTCGAGGTTGGCTTAAATAGAAATCTAGAAAGCGCCCTCTCGTGGCAAAAAATGAAGTTGCCAAATAGCAGTTTTGTCCTGAGATTCAAGTACCAGAAAATAGCCTGCCATTTATTTATATGAGCACTTACTACATTTCAAGGACTAGCCTGCATGTTCTACATGGCAGTCAGATAAAAGATTTAAGAAAGGCAGTTTTTAATGTCTTATTTCACAGAGTTCAGGCCACACCTGAAGATTTATTTCACTGAGTGTGTTCTTGGCCTCTGTGTATCCTTTGAATGCCAAGTGTGGTATCTAACCTTAGCACATTTTCCTGCACCTTCCTTGGAGTTCTGAGCTGTGGTTGAGAAGCTCTGTAAGTCATACTTCTTTATTTCCAGCTCACAGACTCAATTTCAAATTGGCAAAATAAAGAGAAAAGAAAAGAAGCAACACTAAAAAACATGAAAAAAGGAGATGGGGGTGGGGGAACACAGATCAACACCTTGTAAAAAATCTCCAGAAATCTAAGAATCCTTTAATTCAAACAAAATTATTTATTATCCATGACTTGAGGGGCATTTCATGAACAGCAAAAACATTTATTTATATGATTACAATTTGTAGTTTTCAGTCATCTATACTATCCTCGGGTCTTTCACATTGTTTACATCTTGTATAGTGAGTTTCTGTACTTAGCACCGCATCTGATAAAACTGGTGCTCATTTCTCAAAGGGCTTGCTAAATATTGCTAATGCTTGCCACAAACCTAGGCCTGAAGAGGTAAATATTTTCATATGTTCTGATTATGCATGTTCAGTCCCTTCCATAGAGAGTCCGATATCTCAGCACCCATGCTAGGGTGCTCCTTCACAAGAAGTTGCAAACGCACATGCTTTCTAGCTACTCAGTTCCACTTCTTATGTGGGAACACAGGCTATGTGTACACAGATCCTCCAGCTTTTTAAAGGAAACTAGAATGCCAGAGTTCTATGTAGAAGCCTCCTAATTTTTTTAATTTTGGAAACTTTGAAAGCAAAAAAAAAAAATCAAACTATATGTCTGAGCCAAATTAAACAAGTTTTCTGCCCATATGTGTCCCTCCATCTGCAGCTTTCAGCCTCTGCCCTAGGGACCTTTGAGGGCTGATGCCCCTAGGAGATGCCTCTTGAACACGTCCTGAGGACTTTGATGAAGAAATTCTTGAAGAGGAAAATTGCTCAGTGTTCCAGATGTTCTTCATGTCATTGTAGACATCTCATTGAGGCAAGCAGTATATGACTGTAATCATTAATTTCCCATATTTGACAATTTCTCATAATTTGGATATTCCCACCAGTTTCCAAGAACGTAAGAGTTTGCCAAGTCTGTTGTAAAACACTTCTTCAGTCTCTCAGTAGCCATTCAGGGTCATGTCCTTTTCTTTGTGGTCATTAAAACCCAACCCTCAAGAAAACCCATACCAGTTTTCTGGGTTAGGCTATGATATATCAAGTTGGGATTATGAAATCTGGAAGACAGAAGTATTCATCAACTAAGACATTGCACAAATTTGAAATGGGGTCAATACATCAATACATTTTCACCAATATGAGGATAGAGCTCTTCTGTTAAAGGTCTGCCTAATAATTGTACATATTTCTTAATTAACTAAGGAAAAGGAAGACATAAGTGGGTTTTCATTTGGGAGTCGGTTTGCTCTGGGTCTATATGGCTTCAGAATTTAAATCTCTGCCACTCTGTATAGGTACAAAACATATACCTTTAATAAGTTCTATAAGCACTGCCCTCAACCCAAAACATTCTTGATTACACAGCTGTCCTGTCTTGCTAGAGAGTAGATATAAAGCCACAAGTACTTGGATCACCCAATGAAAAATACATATATATACACATAGGGGAAGCTTTGCACTTTCTAAGAGGAATAGCTAAGAGGCAAATGTCTCCATTTGGAAAGAGGGTTTTTTGAAACTTCAGTAGGCGATCAGAATAGGGCTCCCTGGGAGGTTGGGAGTAAACTCTAAACAGGTATCACTCAGAATCCCAGGCCAGCTGACAGAACAGCCAGAGGTCTACTACTGTATATAAGCAGTAGAACTTTAAATGTTACAGTTTAAGGGCCGGCCCGGTGGCGCACTGGAGAGTGCACCGCTTGGGAGCGCGGTGGCGCTCCTGCCAAGGGTTCGGATCCCATGTGGTGACCGGTTCCTGCTCACTGGCTGAGCGCAGTGCGGGCGCAACACCGAGGGTTGCGATCCCGTTGCCGGTCCCCGGTACGGGCGCGACACCGAGGGTTGCGATCCCGGACCGGTCAGTAAAAAAAAAAGACAAAAAGGAAAAAAAAATGTTACAGTTTAAGCACNGAGGGTTGCGATCCCGTTGCCGGTCCCCGGTACGGGCGCAACACCGAGGGTTGCGATCCCGGACTGGTCAGTAAAAAAAAAAAGACAAAAAGGAAAAAAAAATGTTACAGTTTAAGCAGCTTGACAGTTTTCATTGGTATTGTAGGATCTTTTTTCCTTTTTTATTTGGTGCCTTTAAAAGATGAATGGAATAAGTGCTTTCCGAGATTTGGGGTAGTTCGCAAACATCTTGAGGTAGAACCTAAAAGACAAGAAATGAATGATTAGAAATGTAATGCAGTGGTACACAGTTGACGTTTGCTGTGTCTGAAATCCTTCTTGCAAGTCAACCTAGTTATTTAGGGCCTGACTATCCCAGATGGTCATTTGTACATTTCTTTCTCCTTCCC
>NW_007733469.1:85826-96667 GCF_000696425.1 Galeopterus variegatus | reverse complement strand
TTTCTCCTTCCCACAGCTTATCTCCTGTAAATGTTGAAGCTTCTTGTGTTGAGAAATAAAAAGTAATAGCCAGAGGGTAGTGGTGTTAGTTGTAAAACATTATGGATGAACCTAATGCCAATGAATTTTACACTTAAAAATGGTTAAAATGGTAAATTTTACTTTACTTATATTTTACCAGAATAAAAAAAATGTAATAGCCAGAAAGAAGTATCCATTTGGATTCAGCTGAGAAATACAGGGAACCAGAGATCTCAATGATCATGGGCAAAATTAACCCCAGAAAACTAGCAATGTTCCCAGGAAAATATCCCTTCAAGAGGCCTGGGAATTCCAGGAAACTGTATCTTATACTATGGATTGAATTTTGTCCCTCAAAAAGGTGTTGAAATACTAACCTCCAGTACCTGAGAATGTGGCCTTTTTTGGAACTAGGATCATTGCAGCTACAATTCATTACAATGAAGTCACATTGGAGCAGGGTGGGCCCTTAATTTAATATGACTAGTGTCTTTATAAGAAGAGACATAGAGACAGTGACACACAGGAGAGAAGGCCATGTGAAGATAGAGGTGGAGATTATTTTTTATGCTTATTTTTTCCTTTGGCAGCTGGCTGGTATGGAGAGCAGGGTGGGCCCTTAATTTAATATGACTAGTGTCTTTATAAGAAGAGACATAGAGACAGCGACACATAGGAGAGAAGGCCATGTGAAGATAGAGGTGGAGATTATTTTTTATTCTTATTTTTTCCTTTGGCAGCTGGCTGGTATGGAGATCTGAACCCTTGACCTTGGTGAGAAAGGCAGAAATTGCAGTGATGCAGCCGTACGCTGGAACACCAAGGAATGCCAGCCACCACCAGAAGCTGGAAGAGGTAAGGAAAGATTCCTTCCTAGAGCCTTCACAGACAGCGTGGCCCTGCTGACACCTTGACTCCAGACTTCTAGCTTCCAGAACTACGAGAGAATAAATCTGTGTTTGTGATCATTTGTTGTGGCAGCCCTTGGAGACGAATGCACCTTGTGAGAAGTGTTTCTCCTTAAGTTACCAGGCTGTCCTCTTAACTAGCCCTTAAGGCATAAGCAAGATGACACACACTGTTAAAGTACCTTAGTTTGAACTGGGGGGCAAATAATAATATGGTAACAAAGGTGGCTGGTTGTCGGTGCCATGACTTGAGAAGCCTGGTGCGCTGCCTGTGCATGTGCTGCTTCTCCTGTGACTGCCTGGCTTTGTTTTATAAGAGCCTTCCCAAAGCCTTGTTAGCCCTATAAAAACACGTGTCCTCTGGCCCTCCTCTGGGCAGTCCGACGTAACAGCATGAGGCCTCAGTTTGGACTTTGTTTTTGCATCAGCTGGAATTTCTGGTGGAATCGCTGTCTCTCCCTGACTAAGCATGACGAAGTCCAGGCTTTGCACAGAACCTCTGAGTGCTGGGTGATGACCTCTCCTCTCCCGTTCCCTCTTTACCTCTGGTGGGCAATAGGCACAGCCTGAGGTGGTAAAAACTGTGACTCTCTCATAGGCTGGGAACCGTCCCCACAGAGTCTAGGAGGTGGCAGGAACAGGTCATGAGGAGAGCTGTTTCATTCATTTCTGAACCCATCTCCACCTAATTTCTACTCAGAAGAAAAGAATCCATTCTTAGATTAACCTTCAAAGCAATAAATGAGTCATTAGCTAGATTAAAACACCACGGTAACAGCTGAAAGGGTTTCTCCAGGGCCCTGGTTCAAGTCCTTACCCCCTTTGACTATCCACACCCTCCTCTCCCTGTCTCCAGTAATCACAGGCTTTCTCTTTCCACAAGAGCTACAAAAGCTATCTGAGGGAAAGGATCTGAAAGACACACAGGTTTAAAGCCTGACAACAACTTAATATTTTACACTTTCCCTTCCAGGGATATTTTCAGTTAACTCTTTTGTTCTCACCCCACCCCAGGTTAGTGGAGATAATAAAGCTTTAGACTAGACCTTCAGAGGAAAGGTCAAAATGCCTGCGATTCCTGGCATTTCCCAGCAGATGGGGCAGTCCTAAAATTGCACCACATACCCAAATGCTTACCTTAAGACCTTCACAGGAAGCCAGACATGCCTACCGACAAAGGTGGGAGTGAGGAAAAGAGGGGAGTGCCAAAATAAACCCTGGTATTACACAGATTCCAGGGAAATAATCCTTCTGGAATTTCCAGGGCTCTGTGATTACCTGAATCGATAACACCAAACCTCAAATTAAAGCTAGCAGCCACACAGGCACTGGGCTAGTGCTTTTCTCCAGTGGTTCTGTATCCTGGCTGTACCTCAGAATTATCTGGGAAGCTTTGGAAAGTGCTGGCCATGGTCTCACTCAGAGAACACACTTCAAGAAATGTGGGGGAAGGAAATTGAATTGAGGTGTGGAAAAGTGAGTTACTTCTTTTGCCTCTTGACTCTTGTCTGGAGCTCACTGCCAAGCAGTAACCATCACCAGGTAAGTCTGCTATAGGAGGGCACAGAGCCTGGGTCAGCTCACTCACATGGACACAAGGTGCCTGTCACTGGGAAACTGTCTTCAGCAAGGCAGGCACCGTGGCTTCCCACCACCTCGGGTGCCTCTGTCTACCTGGGTTTATTTTTGCTCTTAGAATAAATATTGTTACTGCTACTGTCAACCAGCTAAATCCCAACTGAAGTAAAAGCCTAAAATGTCAGAATTTACCAATCCAGACTATTGTATGAACCTTCCCTTATGAAAATAAATATCTTAGGTTTCTCAATCTGACTTTATGTGTTAAAAGCCTATTTGGAGAAGAAAGTTACATGGGTGCCACCACCTTTATTGAAAAGTTTACCTATGGTGGTGAAAAGCTCGAACCCCAAGGAAGCAGAAAGAGAAAAATGCAAATGCAAGTCCTGGGAGGGACCAAGTGGCCAGGGCATAGCCGATCCATTCAATGATCTCACCGAGGAAATTGGCTCCGGAAACATACTTAAACAAGCCGCCTGCGTGTAGAAGAATCAAAAAGTCAGAATCAGAATGGAATCATTGCAACATTAAACCCCTCCACTTTGTTCCAAAATACGTAAAGGCAGCTAGGACAAATGTGGGGCTGGACACTCCCTCCACAGTCACAGGAGTTGGGTGGAATCCTGTCCGGGAGAAAGGAAGACAAAGCAAAAGCAGCCTGTTGCCCTTAGAACATTCTGGAATCGTGGCCCCAACTGCTTGATGGGCTCCATCCAAATCTCTAACAGCTGCTGGACCACCATCTTTGGACAGGACAAGGAAGAGGTGAGGAGGTCTGGATTTTGTTTCGTTTTGTTAAGGAACATTTTCAGACCACTTCTTACCTTCCCGCTCCTTCCCTGGACAGCCATGCTGCCAGTCAGCGTATTTCACCTTCACAGTCACGCAAAATGAAACGACACATTACGACAAAATAATAAAAATCTGAATTGATATGAGAAGTAATCAGATTCTCTTTGGGCATCCCCGCAACCCCCTATCCCCCATTGAACCTCGAGTTCAAAGTAGGGAGTAGGAGCTACAGGTATTTGTCCTGCTGGAGGCTGGTGAGGTTTGCCTCTGTGGATTTTAAAATAAATGTTTAATTTTCTACCCATCAAGGGATTTCCTCTGTCAGAACTATATCTAGAAATCAGCACTATTAAATATATCCACACTCAAATTTTATGACCCACATTAAACTGGGGAAGATTCAACCAAAACAATTTTTTTCTTCTTTCTATAGTTATATAAAAATATTTTGTTTCTAAATCATTCTCCATCATAACTCAAAAGTTGGGCACGAACCTTAGTAATCTGGTTCTTAAGAGTTTTCTCTGCTCTTCTTTATTTGTCTAGTTACTGAGTGAAAATTTTAAAAAAGCAAAGCCCCTTAAAGTTTTCTTTCTTAAGGGTGACATCGCAGCAGTCACTTACATTAAAGAGTGGCGTACTCCATACACTGTTCACACCTTTATTTATTTTATTTAACCACATATTCTAGAGGTGTCTCCACATGTACCATCTACTGGTACAGAAAGGGCCTTGGTCTAAGGTGAGGAGAGCCAGTTCCCAACCTACGATTCCCTAGACCCTGGGAGGAATCACTGATCTATTGCAAAGAGTTTATAAATTGTCTGTGAATAGAATAAATGGTATATCTTAATCTACTGTATTACTTTTGTTTGATGTAGTGTTAGAATATCAACAGCATTCAAATTCATTTAGATGTATTACTGAGTTCATAGTAGCTTTGTCATTATTAATCAGTGGATATTAATTTGCCCCAATACTATGCCATAGTTCAAGAAATTTTTTTATGTAGGAAAAGGGTTATATTCACATCTGAAAAGATGAGAGCCACTGACCTACATAAATACTCACCTAAATGTATTGAAAGATGACTTAGACTGGTTCATTCCTGCCTGCTTATACAGTCATGCGTCACTTAATGACAGAGGTACATTCTGAGAAATGTGTTATCAGAGGATTTCATCATTGTGCAGACATCACAGAGTGTACTTACACAAACTTACATGCATAGTCCACACACCTAAGCTACATGCTATAGCTTGTTGCTCCAAGGCGACAAACCTCTACAGCATGTTACTGTACTGAATACTGTAGGCAATTGTACACAACGATATTTGTGTACCTAAAAATATATGAAAATAGAAAAGGAATTTTTCAGCTTTATTATAATTTTATGAGACCATTGTCATATATGTGTTCTGTTGTTAATGGAAACGTCCTTATGTGTCACATGACTGTATTTGTCAGTCTCACACACTGGATTCTTGGGAATGATCAGGATTTCAAATATTCTGTGCCTTAATCTCCAAAAATATATTTGTAGTTGTAAGACCTCCCATCCTAAACCATTTGATTAAGTAAATATGGTTCTCTGCCCCTTTAACAGTATACAAGTGGCAGGAAATACACATTACTCTTAACTAGTCACTAAATAAGTGTAGGTAAATTGGAGAGGATAAATTTGTTGTTCATGAACGATTCAGCTTTATTTGCTAACCTAGAAAGGTACGTGACAATCTTATCTACTGCAACTAGGTTGTAGCCTATTCCCACCCTACCGAAACCTCCCACTCTCTCCCACCTTCAAGGTATTGTTACCTCCCATCTTCCTGAGGGTTCTTGTAGCTCTCCTAAGGTTCTGCACTTAGATCGGAAATGCAAATGTGCTGTGAGTGGGACAGGACATGGGGGGACGCCAAGAGCAAGCCAGGACACACTGTATCTTTTGTGCCCTGGCTGCCTCTTCCCCATTTGTTACTCATAGCATAATCCGTGGGACAGGCTCCAAGGAAGGGTGGGAATCTGGGCACAATGGAGGCATTACCTTGTGGGATCTTGTAGATGATTTCTCCAGGCTTCCTGAGATGGCGCAATATATAGTCACTGTGAATGTTGATTCCCATTCCCAAAATAAATAAGAAGGTACCTTGGCAAAGAAGAGAAGGGGGGAAAGTTAAAAAATGTGTCCTGATTTTGATGCTTTTCTCACAAGCTAAGTTTTTTTTTCTAAAAATGAAGGGAGAGGCATTTGATTTATAAACCTAAGAATGGTACTAAGATATGGCATTTGATTTATAAACCTAAGAATGGTACTAAGATATGGCAAAAAGGTAGGGGGTGGGAGGGTGTAGGGAATAACCCCTGGTCCCAAAGTTTGGGTGGAGGATGGATGTGCCGTTTTCTAGATCAAAAGGCTGAAAGTGCACAGTAACACATGATGAAGACAGGAGGGAGAAGAGAGACAGAGGCAACACCATGTCCAATACCTAACCAAATAAACAACAGCAAGAAAGAATGAATACTAGCGAGCCTGTGGCCCATTCACAAATAATCAGTGAGTGGCGAACTCAACAGCCAATTCCAACTCCTGCCCCTTTGCCATCCCCCACTATAGAGGCTGGAAAGTTGAAAGGTGGTCACATGACCTAGTTCTGCCCATGTGTCTTTGGGAACTTCCTTGGAAATCTTCTGCTTTTCTGATAAAGGGGGCAGATGGGACTTGTGCCTCTACTTCCTCCTTCCTCCTGCCTCGTTTGCCAGATGTAAAGCCTTGAGCTACAGCCACTGTCTTGCACTGTTTGCAATGACATGACTAACACGAGGACCACAGGCAAACATGCTAAGAATAGTGGAGCAGAAAGGTGGAAAGTGCCTGGGTTTTTTTAATGGCATCGGTACACACAGGAATGCATGAGCCACCTACCTTTGGAAACTCCTTGTTATGTAAGAAATATGAATCTGAATTATTTAAATCACTATTAGCTGACTCACTGAGAGCATACACCCAACTCCCATGAAAGTAATCTAGCTGGACTGGAGGGCTTGGTAAAGGACTGACTGATTTCCACCACTGCCATTTCATACACACACACACACACACACACACACACACACACACATTCTTACGTTAAAAAGTGGCGTACTACATACACTGTTCACACCTTTATTTATTTTATTTAACCACATATTCTAGAGGTGTCTCCACATGTACCATCTACTGGTACAGAAAGGGCCTTGGTCTAAGGTGAGGAGAGCCAGGATCAGGAGTGTTAGTACCTGCATCACAATGGACATTATCACAGCCCAGAAATACTCACTGTCCCACATGGAGACCCAATCCCACCTCTCAACAAAGTGCATTTGTGCTGATCAAAATACATCAGGCAAAAAGCAAGAACAGTTTAGTTAAATAATCAGATCTACTCTCACTTTATTTAGTATGATATGGAACAATTATTTTCCACCTTGTCTAGTCAAAAGATCATTGGCCTGGAAGAAAGGGCACCAGGGAAGGGATGTTGGGTGTTGGGTGGGGGAACAAGGAGGGGGGACAGCATGCACAGCAATGGCAGGAAGCAGGGACCTTGGACCAGCTGTCTGTGTGTCCTTGAGCAAGTGACTACACCTCTGTCATCTGTAAAGTGTAGATTCTAACAGTACCTATCTGACAAGGATGGTATGGAGATCATTCTCATGTTCAGTTATTTATTCATTCATTCAACTAATATTCGTTAGGGCTTACTATGTACCAAGCTGTGTTCTAAGCACGGGGGATACAGTAGCGAGAAAAATAGTCAAGGTGTCTGTTGTCATGGAGCTTCTATTTTAGTGGAGGAACACACAAATAAATTAAATGAATTTAAAAATTAAAGTTATGTGATTAAAAATCACGTAATGGTCACTGCAATGCAGAAAAACAAAGTAGGGTGACGAGATAAAGTGGGGTAAATTTTTTCTGAAGATTTGACATTTATCCCGTAATTTGAATAACAAGGATGGAAAAGCTGAGGAAGAGGGACTGAGAGGTCCAAAGGCCTGGCACACCTGAAGCTTGAGGATGGAGAGCGGAAACGAGGCAAAGAGGACAAGATGACAAGCAAAAAGTCACATCAAGCATAGTAGGCCCTGGTGAGGGGTTTGGATTTTTCAGTGCAATAGAAAGTCATTGGTAGGTTTTAAGCAGTGGAGAAATAGGATCTGGTTTCTGTTTATTATGACTGCAAAAGAAATACATATGTTGTGTAGAATATTAAACACTAATAAGCAGAAATAAGAAGACCAAGACACCTATTCTTATCACCCAGAAATTACCACCATTAAACACCATAGTGCATATCCTCTCAAAATTGGCCATATTTCAATTTCCTCGGATGCTCCCCAAATGCCTCGTATGGGTGGTTTGTGCAAACCAAGGTCCAATATAGGGCCCCATCTGGCATCTGGTCTTGTTGTCCTTTAAGACTCTTTTAATCTAGCTCAGACCCCACCTTTTTCTTTTTTTCAGGACACTGATTTGTTGAAGAGATCAGTGTGCCCATAATGTCCCCTTTTCTAGACATGACCGGCTTACTTCCTCACGGGCGTGCTTACCTTGTTTCCCCAACTGCTGATTTCCAGCAAACAGGCATAAATCATTTTCCTGTGTGGTTATGTGAGCATTTCCTGTTTAATATACAGTTAAGTACATTTGCGTGTTTGTTCTCAATTTTAGGAAACTTTTCTTCAGTTTAGTTTTTTTTTTTTTTTCCTCAATTAAGTAATGAAGTTCCGTGATTCAAAGGACAAAACTATATTGAAAGGAAAGCTCTGGCCGCCCACCCTGCTCTCTTTACCCCAAGATGTACAGGGAAACTTTATTAGTTTCTCTTTTGTAATTCCAATATTTCCTTTTCTGGTTAAACACACACACACACACACAGACACTTTCTTTCTATCTCATTCCTACATAAAAAGCAGCATACTATACACATGGTTTACCCCTTTACTTATTTTTATTTAACTACATATCCTGGAAGTGTCTCCACATAAGCACACAGAGATCTTCCTTGCTTTTTGGTTTTCTTCCTTTTTCCCTTCCTTCCTCTCATTCTTTCTTTCTTCCTTCCTTTCTTTCTTTATTAATTAACTAATTGATCTATTTAATTTCTATCTTTGTTTCTGTTAAAGAATACTCTATTGCGTGTAGGTGCCAGGATCCATGCAACCATCCTCTGGTCTTTCGTATTTTCAAATGTTCATGATGACTACTGTGCGGAGAATGGGTTATCGAAGGACAGCAATGGAGGTAGGAAGTTCAATTTGGAGGTTATTGTCCAAGTCCAGACAAGAGGGAACCGTGGCTTGGACTGCGATGAAATTAATGAAGTTAGAGAGAAGTGAGCCCAGTGGCACATGTTCTGGAGATCGAGCCAGAAGCACTAAACTGACAGATAGAATATAATGTGTGATATTAAGAGGGATTAAGCATAATCCCTATTATCCTATTATTTTTATTTGAGCCAAAATAATGTACAAAGAACTGAACCTTCCTGGACTTTAGCTCCTTTTACAAAAAAAATGGAAAAAAAATTCGATGATCAATGTCTTCAACTACTTTACATAGGGTGGTCAGGAAAAGTCTCTTTGAGGAGGAGCAAATTGGTAGAGATCTAAATGAAGTGATGGAACAAGCTCCATGAATATAAGGGGGCAAAGCCTTCTAGGCAGAGGGAATCGTCACATACAAAGCTCTGGGGCAGGACAAGCTTGGCAATGTCCATCATAGCAGGAAGGCCACTGGGGGCTAGAGCACAGGAAAGGAGGTTGGGAAATAAAGCTCAAGAACATTTGGGTTTCATAGGCAGTGGTAAGACATTTATATTTTCCCTTGAGAGTAATGGGAATTTATTGAAGAGTTTTGAGATGGGGAATGACATGATACATTTTTGAACAATCTTTCTGGCTGCCATTTAGAGAAAAGACCAGGGAGAGAATGGGATCATTAGGAAGTTATTGCGGTAGGGTTGGGAGAGGTGATGGTGACCCAGAATGAGGCAAGGGGTGCAAGCTGGGGAGCTGGTGAGAAGAGTTCCGATTCACTTACCCAAGCTAAACCGTATATCTGTGTACCACGCTTCAGGATATTCAGCACAGTAAGTCAGATAGTAGCCTTGAAGGAATCCATTTCCCAAGCAGAAGAAAAAGCCTTTGAAAAGGATTACAGCTGGAAAAGGCCTCCCTCTAGTGAGCAATGAGTAAACAAACGTCCTGGGACATATGGGGGAAAAGGTTAGGATTCATTGTTAAAAAAAAAAAAAAAAAGAAAAGTCAAACAATGTGAGGGAAAGGTTTCAAGCAGATAACCATATCAAACTTGTCTTCACAAATCATATTTCTTAAATTTGTGGAATGAAAGAACATTATTATCCAGTTCTAGATCAACCGTTTGTCCTGTTATTAGTCTTACTTTATAAAAATCCACTGCAGCTACCACCTGGTACCTTATTTTATTCTCACAACAGATCCAAAACGTAAATATCATTCCCCAGTAACCAATAAATTCAATTCTATGAGCTCAGGATTGAAGATAAGCTTTCTATAAATTTAGAAGTGAAATCTAGTTTTTACTGGAGGAAAGGTGAAGCCTGGCTTACCCCCAACAGAAGAATGGCATTTTGATAGTAGCGACTTGACCACATGGCTCCATAATGTCTAATAGGATTACTTAATATATTATAGTATTCCCTGGAAAGTGGACTGCAGAATCCCTTGAGAAAAAGGAGCAATCCCTCTAAATAATAGGAATCATGAATCTAGAGGAACCTAGGAAGAAGGGCTTAAAATATATAAATACCCTCAAAATAAAAATTTACCTCCCTTGAGAAAAAGGAGCAATCCCTCTAAATAATAGGAATCATGAATCTAGAGGAACCTAGAAAGAAGGGCTTAAAATATATAAATACCCTCAAAATAAAAATTTACCTAAGATATAATGCTAAAAATTAGACCACAAACTACATACCCTTTAGAGTTTTCTTCTCTTATGATACAATATAGCAGTCATACAGAAAAGTTCATAAACCTGTGCAAATAGTTGAATAACTATCAAATAACACCCATGTGGCCAGTAAGTCAGTCAAGATATACAACATTGCCATCACCCTCTAATGTCCCCTACCTGTTCGCAAAACCACCATCATCCCACATGTAACCTCCATCTGGATTTTCATAATAATCACTTCTTTCTTTTCTTTTTATATTTTATTTTATTTTATTTTATTTTATTTATCTTATTTTATTTATCTTATTTTATTTTATTTATCTTATTTTATTTTATTTATTTTATTTTATTTTATTTTATTTATTTTATTTTGTCAATATACAATGTTGTTGATTATTGTGGCCCATCACCGAAACCTCCCTCCCTCCTCCCTATCCCCCCTCCCTCCCAACAATGTCCTTTCTGATCACTTGTCATATCAATTTCAAGGAATTGTAATTGTTGTGTCTTCTTCCCCCCTCCCATTTTTTTTTTTTTTTTTTTTTTTTTTTTTTTTTCCTTTT
>NW_007733469.1:83027-84909 GCF_000696425.1 Galeopterus variegatus | reverse complement strand
TTTTTTTTTTTTTTTTTGTTTTTGTCTTTTTCCATGTCCGGCAATGGATCGCAACCCTCAGTGTCACCCCCGCACCGGACCAGGACTGGCAACGGGATCGCAACCCTCGGCGTTGCTCCCGCACCTCGCTCAGCCAGTGAGCGGGAACTGGTCTGCATGTGGGATCTGAACCATCGGCGGGAGCGCCGCCACGCTTACCAAGCGGCACACTACAGCAGTGCGCCACCGGGCCGGCCCCCCTCCCATTTTTTTGTGTGTGTATTTATTTATTTATTTTTAGCTCCCATAAATAAGTGAGAACATGTGATATTTCTCTTTCTGTGCCTAACTCGTTTCACTTAATATAATTCTCTCTAGGTTCATCCATGTCATTGAAAATGGCAGTATTTCATTCTTTTTTATGGCAGAGTAGTACTCCATTGTGTAGATGTACCTCATTTTCCATATCCACTCATCTGATGATGGACATTTCAGCTGGTTCCAACACTTAGCTATTGTAAAGAGTGCTGCAGTGAACATTGGGGAATAGGTATACCTTCGACTTGATGCTTTCCATTCCTCTAGGTATATTCCCAGCAGTGGGAATATGGTAGATATATCTGCAATTGTTTGAGGTACCTCCATACCATTTTCCGTAGGGGCTGCACCATTTTGCAGTCCCACCAACAATGTATAAGAGTTCCTTGTTCTCTGCAACCTCACCAGCATTTATCATTCACAGTCTTTTGGATATTAGCCATCCTAACTGGGGTGAGATGGTATCTCTGTGTGGTTTTGATTTGTATTTCCCAAATGCTGAGTAATGTTGAGCATTTTTTCATAGTCTTTGTCATGAATGAATGTTGAATTTCATCAAATGCTTTTTCAGCATCTATAGAGATGATCATGTGGCTTTTGTCTTTGATTTTATTGATGTGGTATATCACATTTATTGATTTGCATATGTTGAACCAACCTTGCATCCCTGGGATGAATCCCACTTGATCGTGGTGAATAATTTTATGTATGTGTTGCTCTATTCTGTTTGCTAGTATTTTAGTGAGGATTTTTGCATCTATATTCATCAAGGATATCAGCCTATAGTTTTCTTTTTTAGTTGTATCTTTACCTGGTTTTGGTATCAGGATAATGTTTGCTTCATAGAATGAGTTTGGGAGATTTGCATCTGTTTCAATCTTTTGGAATCATTTGGAAAGAATTGGTTTCAATTCCTCTTTGAATGTTTGGTAAAATTCTGCTGTGAATCCATCCGGTCCTGGGCTTTTCTTTCTTGGGAGCCTTCTGATAATAGCTTCAATCTCCTTCATTGTTATTGGTCTGTTCAGATTTTCTACATCTTCTGGCTCAGTTTTGGGAGCTGGTGTGTGTCCAGAAATTTATCCAATTCCTCCAGATTTTCAAATTTGTTGGCATATAGTTGTTTATAGTAGTCTCAAGTGATTCCTTGTATTTGAGATGTATCGGTTGCAATATCACGTTTTTCATTTCTAATTTGTGTTATTTGGATCTTCTCTCTTCTCTTTTTAGTTAGCCATGCTGATGGTTTGTCAATTTTATTTATCTTTTCAAAAAACCAACTTTTTGATTCATTGATCTTTTGTATTGTTTTTTGGGTTTCAATTTCATTAAGTTCTGCTCTGATCTTAATGATTTCTTTCCATCTGCTAACTTTAGGTTTGGATTGTTCTTGTTTTTCTAGTTCTTTAAGGTGAAGTGTTAGGTTGTTCACTTGCCATCTTTCCATTCTTCTGAAGTGAGAATTTAATGCAATAAAATTCTCCTTCATACTGCTTCTGCAGTATCCCACAGGTTTTGGTATGATGTATCATTATTTTCATTAGTTTCAATAAATTTTTTTGATTCCCTGCTTGATTTCTTCTTT
>NW_007733469.1:42926-81717 GCF_000696425.1 Galeopterus variegatus | reverse complement strand
ACCAAACCCAGTACTCCCTTGAGAATTTCTTGTAAGGGTGGTCATGTGGTGGTGAACTCCCACCGTTTTTGTTGGTCTGAGAAATATACTATTTGCCCTTCATTTCAGAAGGATAGCCTTGTGGGGTAGGGTATTCTTGGCTGGCATTCTCTGTCTTTTAGTATTTTGAATATATCATCCCATTCCTTTCTGGCTTTTAGGGTTTCTGATGAAAAGTCTGATGTTAGTCTGACAGGGGTTCCCTTATAGGTGATTTGACACTTCTCTCTTGCAGCTTTTAAGATTCTCTCTTTGTCTTTGAGTTTTGTGAAGCTGACTATAACATGTCTTGGAGAAGACCTTTTTGTGTTGAATATGTTTGGGGATCTTTGAGCTTCCTAAATCTGAAGATCTGTGACTTTTCCTATACCTGGGAAGTTTTCTGCCACTATTTTGTTGAATGAGTTTTCAATGCAATCCCCTTTTTCCTCCCCTTCTGGAATACTCATGACTCAGATATTTGAGCACTTAAGGTTGTTTGATATCTCTCTCAGACTTTCTTCAATGCTTTTGATTCTTTTTTCTTTTTTTTCTTTTTTTTTTTTTTGTCTGCCTGTGTTATTTCAAACAGCCCATCTTCAAGGTCAGAAGTTCTCTCTTCTACTTCTGCAAGCCAGCTGGTTAAACACTCGGTTGTGTTTTTTATTTTGCTTAATGAATTCTTCAGTTCAGCAAGCTCTGCTACATTCTTTTTCATGGCATTGATTTTCTTGTGCATTTCTTCTTTCAGGTCCTGTATACTTTTCCTCATTTCATCATGATGTCTAGCTGAGTTTTTTGTATCTCATTCAGTTTCCTTAGAATTATCACTCAAAATTCCTTGTCAGACATTTCAAGGGCTTCTTGTTCTATAGGATCTAGAGCTTGAGAGTTATTACCCTTCAGTGGTGTACTTTCTTGATTTTTCATATTTCTGGTATCTTTTCTTTGATGTTTAGTCATTGTGGCAGGGGGTTTCACAGCCCATAGGTTTGACACTATTGTCTGACTAGGATATTGCTGGGGTTGCCAATTTGGTATGGCTACCTCAGTGTCTGCTCAGTTGGCCACTAGTGCCTTGCATGTATGGTTGCCTCAAGTCTTGGTCCTCTCTGGGGAGCCACACTTGGCTGGACTGCTGGCTCACAGGGCAGTACTGCAGGGTGTGTGGTCTCTGCTGAGCTTCCACCTCCCCGGCTGTATGTCTCCCTGATCCACACACACTGGGCCAGGCTGCTGGGATGCACAGAGGCACCGCATGTATGGTTGCCTCAAGTCTTGGTCCTCTCTGGGGAGCCACACTTGGCTGGACTGCTGGTTCACAGGGCAGTACTGCAGGGTGTGTGGTCTCTGCTGAGCTTCCACCTCCCCGGCTGTATGTCTCCCTGATCCACACACATTGGGCCAGGCTGCTGGGATGCACAGAGGCACCGCAGAGTGTGTTGTCTCTGCAGAGCTTCTGCCTCACCTGCTGGACGTCTCCCTGCTCTGTGCGCACTAGGCCAGGCTGCTGGATCACGCAGCAGCACCACCACAGGGTGTGTGGTCTCTGCGGAGCTTCCGCCACCACTGCTGCACATCTCCCTGCTTTGTACACACTGGGCCAGACTGAGGATGGAGCTGGGTGGCAGCGGTGAAGCCTACCTGCTGGATCGCACAGCGGCGGCCCCACAGGGCTTTTGGTCTCTGCAGAGCTTACGCCTCCCATGCTGGATGTCTCCCTGCTCCATAGGCACTTGATATTATATTTTTATAGCTGTAAATTGGTTGATTTTTGGGAGAGAGTGATGCTGGGGACTGTCAATTCTGCCATCTTGACTGGAAGTCCTCTTTCTTTTCTTTCTACTTTTACCACATTTACACACATTCCTAAAAGTAGAGTTTATTCTGCTCATTTATAATTCCATATCAATGAAATCATACTCTATGATTCTTAGAGTATTCTTTAATATCTTATTTAACTAATTATTCTTTGTGTGACTCTAGCATGTTGCTTTGTACAATTGTAGTTTATTTTTATTGTTGTATATTATTCTTGTATATGAATATACCACATCTGTTTATCTATTTTACTTTATTTTACTTTGACAGAAATTTGGGTTGTTTTTAGAATGATTGTACCCACTCAGATTATTTTGTTATAACTCCCAACTTTCCCATTATCTTAATGATTTTCCTTTTATATTTAAACCTTTAATACATCTAAAATTTATTTTGTTGTAAGGAGTGAGATAAGAATCCAACTTAATTTTTTACTGGTGCTAGTAAATTTACTAAATATATCTTTCCCACTGCTATACATAGCCATTGGTTTTATACACTAAATTATCATATGTATTTGTTCTTCTTCTGGATTCTTGGTTCCGTTTCATTGATCTATTTATTATAAGTACCACACTGTTTTAATAATTGTAATTTAAAAATATGTCTTAATACAGGGCGAGGCTATTTTATATCATTATACTTTTCAAGTTACTCTTAATTATTTGTTCATGTGAACTTTAAACTCAACTGCAGAACCACCACATTTTAGAAATACTCTTAAATTTAAAAATTAAGAGAGTAAAAATGGCAGAGGGAGGACCTCCAAGAGTTAACCCCTCCATAAAAGTTAAGAAAAATCGGCCAAAAAAAAAAGTCAGAATGGACTTTTTCAGAACTCTGGATGTTAGCTAAAGGCTTACATTTAGACAAGGAATTGGCTGAATCTCAATAAGTGCAGCAAGCTCTGTGACATTTTAACTTATCCTAGTCCTATCTCCAACTCCCTAGGTAAGCACAGCCTTGAGAAAATAAAAGCCCACATTCCCAGAACTGGAGGGAGAAAAACAGGGATAGAACTTTTCAAAGCCTCATTCCCAAAGAGAAGTCATTATTTTACCTCTCTGGTGGTTCCCTGGAAGACCCCACTCAAAAGGCTTGTCTTTAATCCACCTCATTTAAATATACCCAGTGCTGGAAGTTTTGAGTGCAGGGGATGTTTTTTCATGTTTTAACAATATGGTGGCCTCAGGTGATAGCTAACAGGTGGGATGAACAATAGACCAAACAAAAATCCTATGAGGAAAAGCTGAGGAATGAGATGTCCATAGGGGCTTTGAAAAGCTCAGATATATTCCTAGGACTCTAGATAAGTCATGCACATGTGCAGGGCCAAGCACATGCTTGGAAAGATGCAAAAATGTCCTAAGCTCTCACCTCTCACTGATCTTGTGGCTCTACATAAGTAACAAGTGAGTCTAAAGCAGGGTTGTAAACTACCTGGATGGTTGTGGAAGGAGTGTCTTCACATGCACACAGAGGGCCTTAGCAAAGACTGGAAACCTTATCAATTCCAGGTACTTAAGGAAATTTCTGCCCAATCAGTAACTGCTCACTAAGCTAACCAAGCAGTGACTTCAGTGGCCACAACAACAAAGATACAAACTTTACAGAACAAGTTCAGAAAAGTCACTAAGCAAACAAACAAAAATTAGAACAGTAAGCAGCAGCAGCAACAACAAACCCTAAGAAAGGTAAACAATCAGATTTCAGAGTTGTAACATCATATTATTTGAAATGTTTCATTTTCAACAAAAAATGGGGTCATACTAAGAAACAAGAAAGTACAACCCATACACAGGGGGAAAAACAATCAATAGCCACTGTTCCTGGGGAGTCTAGATGTTGGACTTACTAGACAAAAGCTTTATATAAGCTATTTTAAATATGTTCAACAGCTAAAGGGATCCATGTTTAAGAATTGGAGAAAAGTATAAGAATGATATTTCATGAAATGGAGAATATCAATAAAGAGACATGTATTAGTCCATTTCTGTTGCTTATAACAAAAAACCTGAAACTGGGTAATTCATAAGAAAACAAAATTTGTTGCTTACAATTTCAGAGGCTGGGAAGTCCAAAGTCCAGGGAACATAACTGGTAAAGTCCTTACTAGTGGTAACGATGACACAGGAGTCTTACATGGCAGAATAGTGGCGCAAAGAGAGAGCTAACCTCTTCACTGGCTCGGCTTTTAAAGCCCTCAGAACCATGCCCATGACCACCGTTAAACCATTCATTATGAGAGGATCCTAACAATCTAATTGACTCTTCAAGACCCACCTTTTGATTACCATAACAGGACTTCCCACCCTCTTAGCACTGCCACTGTGGGGACCAAGCAGCCAACACATTAAACTTTGGGGGCAACACAATTCAATCCACTGCAAGATCTAAATTATTTTTCTAAAAGGGACTAAATAGAAATCTGAAGTTGAAAAGTGCTATGAAGTGAAAAGTTCACTGGATGAACTAAGAGTGGATTTGAGCAGGCAGAAGAAAGAATCAGTGAAATTAAAGATAGATTGAATATGTTGATTAAAATTATCCAGTTTGAGGAACAGAGAGAAAAAAGAATGAAGAAAAATGGAAAAAGTCTCTGAGGTCTGAGGGTCACAGAAGAAGAAGAGAGAAACAAAAGGGAAAAAAGAATATTTGAAGGAATACAAGAGTACTTCAAAAAGTTTGAGGGGAAAAAACGGAATTAAAAGATAATACAAATCTTTCCATTAACTTTTTGAAGACACCTTGTAATGTCCAAAAGCTTCACAAATTTGATGAAAAACTTTAATGTACATACACACACACACACACACACACACACACACACACACCAGTCATCCTCACAAGCATTCATCTGACCTTTTGCACATAACAAAGAACAGACAAGGTCTGGAGATTGTCACAGATTATCACAGTTGCATCTTGGATATGGACTCCTAGCCTCAAGTCTGGGAGGTTTGTCTTCAATCTCATCATCAAAAGTAGGAAACCTGAGAAAAGCATTGGACATCAGATCAGGGAACATGGGTCACCCTTCCCTTACATGGAAATGGGATAATAATTCCTTTCCTGTTGCCTCCCAAGATTGCTGTGAGGATCAAATTAGATGGTATGTATAGAAGAATGTGCTAAACTGTAGAGTGACTAGCAAAAGTACATAGGCAGGTGCTATATTACATGTGAACCAAATTTTATAAACATCACATTAATGTAGTCCTGAGGATCTGCACTTTCTCCCTTAAGAACAGAAGTTCCACATCTGTCCTCTCTTGGCTTGAGCATGGACAACCCTATGGGAACAGAAAGACTGCCCTGGGCTGGCCGGTTACCTCGGTTGGTTAGAGTGCAGCCTTATAACCAACCCCAAGGTCACAGGTTCAAATCCGCATACCAGCCAGCCACCAAACAAACAAGAAAGACTACCCAGATGTTCTCAGAATGCTGAACTTCTCACCTCCACCCTCCACTCTCCAAGCCAGTTTTTGGATTGTGGGAACCTTCGATTCTCTGTATTAAAAAGCTGAAGAGGACACAAATGTGTAAAACTATACTTTATTTTTTTTTAATACTGCTGAAAGTTGAGAAATAGCATAGACAAGTGAATATAGTTATTTTTGTTCTTGCTGATGTGTTTCAATGTTTAAATAAGTAATAAAATAAAGACATATATAATTTTTCTTTAAATTGTATATACTTTATTTTTTTAACTTTATTTTATCAATATACAATGTGGTTGATTTTCATGTCCCTTTACCGATTCCTCCCTCCCCCTTCTCTCTCCCCCCTCCCACCCATCAACATCATATCTGTTCACTTGTCTTAACAGGTTCAAGGAATTGTTATTGTTGTGTCTTCTTCCCCGCCCTCCATTTGTTTGTGTATTTATTTATTTATTTTTAGCTCCCACAAATAAGTGACAACATGTGGTATTTCTCTTTCTGTGCCTGACTTATTTCACTTAATATAATTTTTTCTAAGTCCATCCATGTTGGTGCAAACGGTAGTATTTCATTCTTTTTTATAGAAGAGTAGAATTCCATTGTGTAGACATATATATAATTTTTAAAAAATAACTTTCCTAAAGGGGAAAGAAAGGGCAGCTTCCTGTGCTGTCTCCCTAGAGACTGAACACTATCTGCTGCCTCCCTCCCCCTATGTCATCTGCAGAAGGCCTCCTACCCCGCTCAATCACAACAGTGCCTACAGTTCAATTCCTAGAGTAAATAATTTCCTTCTCTGTTTCTCACCTCCTTCAATATGCATGTACACATAAGAGCAGAGAGGAAATTGAGTCTCTAACAGGAGAGTGTGCACAAGCAAATTACTCACAAGTCCCCTCCCTCCCAGAGGGAAACAGAACAGAGTGAAGACGCACTGGAAAGAGCAAGTGCTTCTTGGTCAGAATGGCCTGGCTGGAAGGATCCCACTACTACATAACTCTGTGATCATGGACAAATGTCTTCATTTGTAAACTGAAGTGAATTATTATACCTCACTGGATTCTTGCAAAAATTAAGTAAGATGACGCAAGAAAAGTACCTGACATAGGATTGTTGCCGAATATTTATTTCTCCTCACGTTCACAATCCATGAGAACTTTGGGGACCTGAGGCAGCTCAAGTTCTTAGAGGGAAAGGGTCTTGGAAGTCTATAGAAAGACATTAAGAAATAGTTGTTTACCTCCCAGCATGGTCCTGTCAATGCCACCAACACCTCCCAAATAAGCCCAAAAGATAAAGTTCCTGCCTTAAGGCATGTAGCCATGCTTCCGGTTTAAATCATGTACCACCCACACTTACCCTCTGGGCCTTCCAAGTCTGAATGCAAAGTCAATACCCATTGCATTTCATCCAAAGAGTATGTATTAATCCGGGCAGGCTCAAACAAACAACTGCAACAAACAACTGCAAAGCAGCAGAGGTTCGAGGTAGCAAAAGCTCATTTCTCACTCATGCTACAGTGCAATGCTGTCCAGGTGTGATGCTCTGCCCCACAGTCATTCAGAACCAGGCTCTTCCAGGGGATCTTCCACAGCTGGCCAGCAGACAAAGAAAGAGAGAATGTGGAGGAGTGTGTAGAAGGTTTTCTTAAGAACCAGGCTTCAGATTGGAAGCGGTGTAAATTACTCCCACCCTCATTCCTTTGGCCACATGCAACTGCAAGGGAGACTGAGAAAATGTAGCCTATTGGATCTCCCAGCAGGAAAAGGAAAAGAGGCTTGGTGAGCATGTGGCACAGGCAGAAGGCTCTGGAGAGCCACAAGTCCTGGAGAACAAATAAAGTTATCCAAATGACTTTGCTGCTGGAAAGCTAGAAGCAGTTCAAAATAAGTATGTTTCAATGTAGAAAAAGACAAAAATAATGAAGAGAAGGGGAAGAGAGTCAAGTAGCCCAAGAGGCTAGCAATTAGTGCTGTGGAGTTGTAGGTAAGTTTCCCTTCAGACTCCATACCTCACCTACAACCTGAGACTCAGTTTCCCTGGTTCGGGACCACATCTCTTTAATTCTCTCCTATACTTCTAATGTAAATCTTCATTCTTTTATGTTTGTTCTAATACAGAGACTGATAAATACTCTTTAAATATAATGCTTGCTATCACTGCTAAGTAAATATTCATTTGGGGGGACTCATTGGAAAGGGTTAACTGAAATTGCAAATCCAAATTAAACGAAAGAAAAAAACTTTAAAATTACACATCTTTCATAGACCAACTCATATTTAACTAAGTCTTCTTCAAACATAAATGCTATTGCTAAGATTAACAAGTCTATTGAAGAATTTTCACTATATGAAATTTTAGACTTCATTGTCAATCAAAATAAATTCAAATTCTGTATATAAATATAAGGTTTCCCTGTATATATTTAGTTGTTCTGTATAGTAGTAACTCCTTCCTTGACCCCACACCCTCTTTCATGTCCTACTCCATTTTTCTGCTTTCCTTTATAGCAAAACTCCTCCACAGAGCGTCTGTACTTGCTGTATCGATGTCTCCTCCTCTTCCTTCCACTACCTCTCTCCCCGACAGAAACAGATCCTGGTGAGGCCACCTGAGACCCTTATCCTTCCAAAACCAAGAGCCAATTTTCAGCTCCCTTATTTAACAAGTTAATCACTCCCTCCTTTTGGAAACACTTTCTTCCACTTCACTAATTTGTCCTCATTTTCCTTGGCTGGTTTCTCCTCATCCTCCTTACCTCTAAATACTGGAGTGCTCCCAGCACTCAGGACTCTTTTCTTCTTACTGATACTCACTGTCTCTGTGGTCACATCTAGCCTCATACCATTACATACCATTGCTACGGTCTGAGGTGTCCCCTAAAATTCATGTGTTAGAAACTTAATCCCCAGGGGCCGGCCCGTGGCTCACTCAGGAGAGTGCGGTGCTGATAACACCAAGGCCACGGGTTCGGATCCCATATAGGGATGGCCAGTTGGCTCACTGGATGAGCCTGGTGCTGACAACACCAAGTCAAGGGTTAAGATCCCCTTACCGGTCATCTTTTAAAAAAAAAAAAACAACTTAATCCCCAATACAAGAGTGGTGGGAAGTAAGGCCTTTTGGGAGGTGTTTAGGTCATGAGGGCTTCACCCTCATGAATGGATTAATGTCACTATAAAAGGGCTTGTGGGAGTGGGTTCGCTCTCTCATCTCCTGCCATGTGAAGACGCAGCAAGAAGGCCCTCATCAGATGCTGGTGCCTCAATCATGACTTACCAGCCCGAAGAACTGTGAGAAATAAATTTCTGTTCTTTATAAATTATCTAGTATCATGTATTCTGTTATAGCAGCATAAAACAGACAATCATGTATAGAATAACAATTCCCAAATTTATATCTCTAGACAGGATGTCGGCAGTCCTTAAACTCAGACTCATACAGCCAACTTCCTACTAGACATCTAGTTTAATGGAATCTCATTCTTAACACATCCCAAACCAAACTCCTGATTCCCCACTCTTTCTAAAACCTGCAACTCTGTGAGTCTTCCCCATCTCAGTAAATGTCAAATTTGTTCTTGGACTGTCCTTGACTTCTCTCTCTCTCCCTTTCCTCTCCCTCCTCTCCCTCTCCCCTACCTCACCTCAATGAAATCTACTAGCAAATCCTTTCACCTCTATTTTCGAAATATTTCCAGAATCTGGCCACATCTCAGCAACTCCATTACTCTGAGTTCAAGCCAACTAAACTCCTCCTGGATATTTGCAAAAGCCTCCTCATTTACCCCCACATTTTCTCCACTACTGTCTATTCTCCATACGACAGATATATACAGCTATAAGCTGTCATGTTACTTTCCTCTGAAAATCCCCCTCATACCACGTTTCCCCTTGTCCACCTCACTCTAGCCATTCTGGTCTCCTTGCTGTTACCTAAACAGGCTCAACAGGTGCCACCTCAGCCTTTGTTACTTCCCTGGAGAGCTCCTCCGCAGATATCCATGGGGCTCATTCTCACGGTTTTATTCAGGTCCCTGCTCAGATATTAGCTTCCCTGACGACCCAATGTAAAAGAGCAAACCTCCAATGCCTCCAGTACTCATCATCCTTACAAAGCTGCTTTACTTTTTCGAATAGCACTTTTCACTACCTAACATACTATATTTTGTTCATTGTTTGTCTCTTCCCCTAAGAATGCAAGCTCCATAAGGAGAGAAATGCTGTCTGTTCTGTTCATCAATGTATCTTCAGTAACTTGAACACTACATAGCACACAGTAGGCCTGTAATGAATGTTGAACAAAGGAAATAGTCTATCATAGGCTATAAATAGTATATATCATATGCAAACAAATCTTCAAATTATATCCAATTAAATATGTATCATAACTTCCACTTCTAGGAAGGGAAGTAGACATACTATTCCCCTATTCTTCTGCTACATACTACTAAGTTTCTGGACATTATCTATAAAACAAACATAAGAAGATTTTGTGAGGTAGAGAGAACAAGACATACAGGCTAGAGATCTCAGGACTTAAAGAAAAACACAGCAGTGAGTTCCTTAGGTTTTCTTTTTGCCTCGTATATTCCAGACTTGGAGCTGATAAAGTTGGCAACCCCAAAATGCAACAGGCACAAACAAAAGAGGCTCAACAAAATCTTGCTCTCTCTAGCCAAAGTTCCAGGACAAGGGGCAAGCTAACAAGAAAAAAACTTTTTTAAAATAGGTGCTTTACTACAGCCAAACACCACAGTAAAACTGTGGCCCTACTCCTACCCCACCAGCAAAGTCCAGTAGGAAGACTAGGCTTCCCCCTCACCACGCTGTAATGAGCACTCTAAAAACCCCTATAGAGTGTGACAGAAGGCTGAGTAAGGAGCCAAGACTTTCATTCCTACTGGGAAATAACAAGCTCATCCCATCTCCTCACACTGTTAGGAGAGACCACATGGGGAGCCTGGACTTCTTAACCCCACATCCTCCTCCTGACCTAGGTAGCATCAGGGAAAGCCCAGTGGAGAGTCAGGACATTGTTCACTTCCCAGTGGTAATGAGGCCACCCCATCCCACTCTACAGTGTCAGTGGAGGCCATTCTAGAGAAGAAAAGAAATGCTCCTAATTCCGCTAGCCAGGCAGGTATCAGCAGAAGACTAGTAGGGAGCCAGAACTCTCTGCCCTACAGATAGTAACAAGGAACTTCCACATTCAGAGTCTCATAATATAAAACCCAAGGTGTTCAGGTTTTAATCAAAAATCATTCATCATATAAGAACTGGAAAGATTTCAAATTGAATGAAAAAAAGAGCAAACGTAGATGCCAAAACACTATAGTATGTAATTCTAAATGTAAGGAAGGGATCCTTGATCTTAGTGTTATAATACCATTCTCTGAAAAAGACTCTTAACAAATTAAGTGTGGAATAAAAGTGTCTCAACACAATAAAAACCACATACGACACACCCACCACCAATATCAACCTGAATGAGGAAAGCTGAAAACTTTTCCTTTAAGAACAGGAACAGAATAAGGGTATCCACTCTCACCGCTCTTACTTAACATAGTATTGGAAATACTACCCAGAATAATCAGGCAAGAGAAAGAAATAAAGGGCATCCAAATTGGAAAAGATGAACTCAAATTGTCCTTGTTTGCATGATCCTATATATAGAAAAACCTAAAGATTAACAAAAAAAACTTAGAGCTAATATATGAATTCAGCAAAGCTGCAGAATACAAAATCAATATATAAAAATCAGTAGCATTTTTATACTACAACAATAAGGTAGCAGAAAAAGAAAGCAAGAAATCAAGCCCATTTACAACACCTGCCAAAAAAAATAAAATACCTAGGAATAAATTTAACCAAGGAGGTGAAAGATCTCTACAACAAAAACTACAAATTACCGCTGAAAGAAATTAAAGAGGACACACAAAGATGGAAAGACATTCTATTGCTCATGGATTGGAAAAATTAACATTGTGAAAATGTCCATACTACCCAAAGCAATCTACAAAACATACCAAGACTAAATGAAAGAAATCTGAATAGACCTATAACAAATAGGGAGATTGAATCAGTTTTCAAACTTTCCCAACAAAGAAAAGCCTGAGTCCTAACGGCTTCACTAGTGAACTATACCAAACATTTAAAGAAGAATTACCACCAATCCTTCTCAAATTTTTCCAAAAGTTTGAAGAGAGGGGAAAACTTCCTGACTCATTTTATGAGACCTGAAACCAAACCCAGACAAAGACAATACAATAAAATTAAAAAACAGACCAATATCCTTAATAAACATTGATGAAAAAATCCACAACAAAATACTGGAAAACCAAATTCAGCATTCTACTAACAGGATTATACACCATTACCAAGTGGGATTTATTCCTGGAATGCAAGGATGGTTCAAAATACAAAAAGCAATCAATGTTGTACATGACATTAACAGAATGAAGGAAAAGAAACACATGATCATCTCCATTGATACAGAAAAACCATTTGACAAAATTCAACACTCTTCCAACATGAAAAAAGAGAAAGCAAAAAAAAAAAAAAGACTCATCAAACTAGGAGTAGAAGGAAACTGCCTCAACATTATAAAAGCCATATATGAAAAACCCACAGCAAACATCATATTCAATGGTGAAAGACCAAAAGATTTTTCTTTAAGATCAGGAAAAGGCAAGAATGCCCACTTTTGATACTTCTATTTAACATAGTACTAGAAGTACTAGCCAGAGCAATTAAACAAATAAATAAATAAATAAAAATGAAAGGCATTTAAATTGAAAGGGAAGAAGTAAAATTATCTCTATTGATAGATGATTTGATTGGGTGTCTGGAAAACCCTAAAGATTCCACAGAAAAATACTGTTAAGCTAAAAAATGAATCGAACAAAGTATCAGGAGACAAGGTAAACACAAAAATAAGTTTCATTTCTCCACTAAGAATAAATAATCCAAAAAAAGATATTAAGAAAACAATCTCTTTTATAATAGCATAAAAAAGAATAAAATGTTTAGGAATAAACTAAACAAGGGAGGTGAAATGCTTGTACAATTAAAACTATAAAACATTGATGAAAGAAATTAAATACATAAATAAATAGAAACATCCCATGTTCCTGAATGGGAAGACAATGTTCTTCAAATGACCATACTACTCAAAGAGATCTATAGATTTGATGCAACTCCTATCAAAATTCCAATGAAATTTTTTAAAGAAATAGAAAAGCTCATCCCAAAATTCATGTGGAATCTGAAGAGACTCCAAGTAGCCAAAACAATCTCAAAAAAGAACAAAGCTGGAAGACTCACACTTCCTAATTTTATGCTATTTTTGTGTGTGTGGCTTGTCAGTACAGGGATTCAAACCCTTGACCTTGGCATTATAACACTATGCTCTAACCAACTGAGCTACCTGGCCAGTCCCTTAATAAATTTGTTGTGTGTTTCTCTTCTAATTTTACTTATTACTTACAGTAATCCAAACCGTGTTGTACTGGCATGAAGACAGACAAGTTGACCAATAGAATAGAATAGAGAGCCCAGAAATAAATCCTCATATATACAGTCAAATGATTTTGGACAAAAGTTCTGCAATGGTTGATTCTGAGTGTCAACTTGCCTAAATTAAGGGACACCCAGATAGCTGGTAAAGCATTAATTATTCTCAGGGTTTCAGCAGGCACTGGACTCATCCCTCTTCTGTGAAAAGGAAACACAGGTGGTTTGGCAGTTGAGTAGAATGATTAGGTTATCCCTGGTGGGTTGGTGAGCCTGTTTGTGGAGGAGACTGGCATTTGAGTGGATGAAGATCTGCCCCCAGTAAGGGTGGCTGAGGGCCTACATTAAATTAAAAGGTGGATAAAGGGCAAATAATTCATGCTCTATTTTCTGGAGCCAGGACACCCTTCTTCTCCTGTTCTTGGGCATCATAACTCCAGGTTCTCTGGCCTTTGGACTCTGGGACTTGCACCAAGCAGCCTCCTCGCCTCTCGGGCCTTCAGCCTCAGACTGAGAGTTACACGTTCAGCTTCCTTGGTTCTAAGGCCTTTGGACTTGAACTGAGCCATGTTACCAGATTCCCTGGTTCTTCAGCTTATAGCAGACAGCCTATCATAGAGCTTAGTTTCCTTGAATTGAGTGAGCCAATACCCCTGATAAATCCCTTCTCATCTCTCTCTCTCTCTCTCTCTCTCTCTCTCTCTCATCTATCTATCTATATACAGACACACACAATATATGTATATTATATACGTATATGTGTGCATGTGTATATATATGTATAAAGAGACACATATCCTATTGGTTCTATCTCTTTGGAGAACCCTGATTAAAAGAGGTGCAAAGAAGAACACTCAATGAGGAAGAACAGTCTTTTCAACAAATTGTACTGGAAAAATCAAATACACATACACAAAATAAAGAAGCTTGATCTTTATCTAACACCATACAGAAACATTAACTCAAAATCAATCAAAGATAAATGTAAGACCTAAAACTATAAAACTTTTAGAAGAAAACATAGGGTAAAATCTTCATGATGTTAGATCTGTCAATGATTTCTTAGATATGACACCAAAGTACAGGCAACAAAAGAAAAAATAGACAGATTTGACTTTATGAAAATTTTAAATTTTCATGCATCAAAAGACACTATTAACAGTAAAAAGACAAGTGGCAAAATGGGATAAACTATTTGCAAAGCATATATCTGATAAGGGATTGATATCCAGAATATATATAGAACTCCTAAAACTCAGCAATATAAAAACAACCTGATTCAAAACTAGACTTGAATAGACATTTCTCCAAGGAAGATACATAAATGGTTAATAAGCACATAAAAAGATATTCAACATCACTAATCATTACAAAATGCAAATCAAAACTACAATAAGATAGCACCTCACACTAATTATAATGGCTACTATCAAGAAAAAATTAAAAAATAAATAAATAGTGTTGATGAGGATGTGTAGAAATGGGAACCTACGTGCATTGATTGGTGGGAATGCAAAATGGTGCAAGTGCTGTGGAAAACAGTATTTCAGTTCCTCAAAAAATTTAAAATAGAATTGCCATATGAAACAGCAATTCGACCTCTGACCATATACCCCAAAGAATTGAAAGCAGAATCTCAAAAAGATACTTGTAGGGCCGGCCCGGTGGCGCACTGGATAGTGCGCCGCTTGGGAGGCGCGGCGGTGCTCCCGCCCGAGGGTTCGGATCCCACATGCAGACCAGTTCCCGCTCACTGGCTGAGCGAGGCGCGGGAGCAGCACCGAGGGTTGCGATCCCGTTGCCGGACACGGAAAAAGACAAAAGACAAAAAAAAAAAAACGATACTTGTATACCCATGTTCACATCAGCATTATTCACAATAGTTAAAACAGAGAAGCAACCCAATTGTCCCTCAACAGATGAACATATAAGCAAGATGTGGTATATATAGACAGTGGAATATTATTAAGCTTTAAAAAAAGAAATTCTGACATATGCTACAACATGAATGAACAGTGAAGACATTGTGCTAAGTGAATTAAGCCAGTCACAAAAAGAAAAATTCTATAAAATTCCACTTATATGAAATAGTGAGAATAGTCGAAATCATAGGAACAATAGTATGGAGTTTCAGTTTTACAATAGAAAAGAATCATGAATGATGTTTGGTTTCATAACATTATGAATGTATTTAATTTCATTGAACTGTACACTCATAATGGCTAAGATGGTAAATATTATGTTGTATGTATTTTACCACAATAAAAAATAATAATAAATTTAAAAGAAAAAAAACTAATTTCAAATAAATAATTTTCAGAGCAAATAAAACCAGAATCAGAGAGGGACATTATGTAATAATGAAAGGGTGAATTCACCAAGAAGATGTAGCAATCCTAAATGTATATGCACCAAATGAGAGAGCTGCAAATTATGTGAAGCAAAACAAACAGAATTTAAAGGAAAATAGATAAACCCACTATTATAGTTGAAGACTTCGACACTCCTTTCTCAACACTAAATAGAAAAACTAAAAAACTAGGAAATCAGTAAGGATATAGAAGGACTCAATAACACCATCAGCCAAAAAGATATCATCAACATTTATATTACAATTCACCCAACAACAGTAGAATACTCATTCTTTCCAACTGCCCATGAGACATACATCAAGATAAACCCATATTTTATGTCATAAGGTAAATGTCAAAAAATTGTATGAGACATGTTCTCTGAGCACAATAGAATCAAACAGAAAACCAACAAGAAATTCTCCAGAAATTGGAAACTAAATAGCATATTTCTAAATAATTAACAGCTCAAAGAGAAAGCCTCAAGAGAAATCAAAAACTACATCGAATTGTCTCTGTTTGTAACAGCTATATAAAATGAATTAAAAATTTTATTACATAATTTTAAATCTCTCAAAAAAGAAACCTTCAGGTCCAGATTGTTTCACTGGAGAATTCTACTAAACATTTAAAGAAGAATTAACACCAATTCTACACAATCTCTTCCAGAAAATAGAAGAGCTTATTAATTTATTTTATAAAGCTTGTGTTACCCATATAAAAAAAAAAAAAAAAAAAAAAAAAACCCACAAAAACAGTACAAAGAAAAATAAGAAAAAGTTGACAGGCCACTAATCCTCATAAATGTAGACACAAAAACATTTAACAAACAGAATTCAGCAATATATAAAAATAATTGTATAGTATGACCAAGTGGGGTTTATTCCATAAATGCAAGATGGGTTCACTATTCAAACAAAAATGAATGCAATCCATCATATTAATAAAATAAAAAATAAAAACAACCTGATCATAACAATCATTGAAAAAAAATCATGAAATTCAATGCCTATAAATGGTAAAAACTTTCAGAAAATAGGAATAGAGGAATACTTTCTGAACTTGATAAGGCACTTGATAAAGCACATCTGCAGCTAATATTATACTTAGTGGACATTGACTGAATGCTTTTCCCCTAAGACTGTGAACAAGAGAAAGATGTCCATTCTCACTACTCATCTGACAAAGTGCTAGAAATTCTAGTCAGTGCAATAAGGAAAGAAAAACATAAAAAGCCTACAGATTAGACAAGATGAAATTAAACTGTCCCTGTTCACAAATGACACCATTGTCTAGGTAGAAAATACCAAATAATATACAAAAAAAAAAAAATCTCCTAATAAGTGAGTCCAGTGGATACAGAACATACAGTTAAATTTCTACATGCTACTAATGAACATGTAGACACTGAAATTAAAAATACTATAATATTTACAGTAGCTCAAAAGTAAAATGCTTCGGTGTTAATCTAGCCAACCATGTACTGGAGTTCTATGATAAAAATTACAAAGAATTAATGAAATAAATCAAAGATCTTTAAAAAATGGAGACATACTATGTTCATGGATTGGAAGACTCAACATAGTGAAAATGTCAATTCTCTCTCAAATTAAGTTCCAGGAAGTGTGTGTGTGTATATGTGTGTGTGTATAATGAGCTTATATATATATACTTACATTCATATGTTTTATATATATAAAAGATAATTCTAAAACTTATATGGAAAGTCAAAGGAACTAAGATAACAAAAACAGTTTTGAAAAAGAAGAATAAAGTGAGAAGACTTAGCCTACCAGATTCCAAGACTTATTATATAGCTATACTGATAAAGATTGTGTGATATTTGTGGAAAGACAGACACATAGATCAATGGAACAGAATATAGAACCCAGAAATAGACCCACACAAATAGACTAAATTGGTAAAGCTGCAAAGGCAATTCAATGGAGGAAAGATAGCCTTTCATTCAGAAGAAAATTTTCAGGATATATACTAAGCAAAAAGGTCTTAGACTTGACACCAAAAGCATTATCCATAAAAGGAAATTTTCATAAATTGGACTTCATCAAAATTAAAAACTTTTGCACTTCAGGAGAATGACATCAGCAAGACGACAGAATAGGAAATCTCAGCCTTCATTCTCCCACAGAAACAATGACTTAACAAAGATATACAGACAAAATATCTTTATGAGACACTTTTAAGAGAGGTTGCAAGTACCACAGATGAGCACAGAAACAAGAAAGGTTACATTGAAACAGGTAAGAAAAGAAATTTCACTTTGCATCAGTCCCTTCCCCAAGCCAGCACAGCACAGTGCCAAAAGAGATCAACTCAGCCCACACTTTTCCCTTGAGGAGAGGGAGGGGAATGGAATTACCATCCAGTATACCTGGCCTTTCAGTACATTGCCCAAGGGGCCAGTTTCTGTGATGCCTCACATGGAACACTGACAGGTCAAACCTCAGAACAACTAAGAACAAAGAAAAGGGAGCAGGCAGATTGCTACAGCTTGGCACAGATCTGCAAGACTGGAATAAGGTGTAGCATCTGAGGCATCTCCCCAAGGAGAGGAGAGGAGTGGTGTATGCCTCCATCTTCTTTGTCTTTCAGTACATTGCCCAAGGGGTCAGTCTCTATCCCAACTCACCTGGAGCACTGGCAAAATAGTGGGAGCTGCTAAGAACAAAAGAAAAGGGTGGTTGTCTTGCTGTTTGAGAGGGTCCAAAAATCTCTAGCCAGGCTGTTTGGTGAAGGTCTTTAACTATTGAAGCCACTTCATAAAGACTGGGAAAGATAGCTGTTTCTTTAAATGTGTAGACACTAAGACAGAACTACAAGGAACATAAAGAATCAGGGTAGCATGACACAATCAAAGGAAAAAAATAAATAGATCTCCAGTAACTGACCCTAAAGAAATGGAGATCTCTTAATTGCCTGAAAGAGAACTAAAAATACTCATCATACAGAAGCTCAATGAGTTACAAGAATACACAAATAGACAATTATAGGAAATCAGAAAAATAATACATGAAAAAATGAGATTATCAGCAAAGTGATAAAAACTATTAAAAGAAACAAACAGAAATTCGGGATCTGAAGAATCTAATTACTAAACTGAAAAATGCAACAGAGAGGTTCAACAGCAGATTTGAGAAAGCAGAAGAAACAATTAGTGAACTCAAACATAGGTCATGTGAAATTATCTAGTCAGAAGGGCAAAAAGAGAAAGAACAAAAAAGAGTGAGGAAAACCTAAAGGACTTATCGGACACCATCAAGTGAACAAATTACACTTTTATGGTAGTTCCAGAAAGGAAGTCTCTGCAGCAGAATTTGCCATGTGAAAGTTTCTGACTGGTCATTCATAAGCACCTGTTGGTATCTCCCACTCTCTATCCCCCATTCTTTAGCCCTATGGACAACTTGCTAGCCATGGCTACATGGAGCCGTAGGACTCATGTAAAGAAAGTCACCATTCTCCCACCATGCTTAGCCCTCCAAAAGCTTAGCAACTTGTAAAATAGGACCCAAAAGTGATTGTGTATCAGACTGAGAATGGAAAAAGAAATAGGGCTACAATGAAACAGACAGACACTCGGGGAAAACAGATGGAAAGTTTAGAAATACAAACCAGTGGGCTTAGACATGACAGTGAGTACAAACAGAGACCACTAAAACCAACAAATCAACCAGTATTGCATATGATTAAATTAGCAAAGAAAAATATTAAAGCTCATTGGAGAGACCTCTGCTTCCAGTCAAGATGGAGTAACAGGCACTGGATTTATCCTCCAGTATGGAAAAAATAAGCTAGGCCTATTATATGAAACACTGATTTACCAAACACTGGAAATCAGGCTACAAAACATGTGATCCGTGAGAGATAAGAAATAAGTGATGTGAGGCTTACAACTAACCTGAATTACTGCTTTGAGAGAATTTCCAGGTCCAGATACATGGGAGGGAATCCCAGACAGAAGCTAGAAGACTTCCTGAGTTGAGAAAACAAAACAAATTTCATGAGATTAAGATGACTAGAAATTTCAGAACAGAACACTGAAGAGGAGAGAGACAAAAAGTGACTTGGAGAAGGTCCTCCTCAAGTATTCAGCAGAGTGTAAATTAGTACATTTGTGTGAGAAAAGAACACTCAAGAGTATTAAAGGGAAGAGCACCCAGTGCTGTATGGCCAGGAACAGAGTCTATTCCCACCAGCCAGATAAAAAAAAAACCTCATAATACATGAGATATTGAGGAGAGTACTCAAAAAGGCCTTACATCAGAGAAAGGGATTAATTAGCCCTAGCATTAGCACTCTTCTGGAACCACCTAACAAATCAGATCAAGACCTGAAAGAATTGAATTGTTTCCAAGTAATTAACTGTATCCCAGAATAAAGCTCAAGAATATTTATAGGAATGCAGAAACATCCAACACCCAACAAGGTACAATTTATGACAATACAAAAATCACTAGGCATGCAAAAAAGTGGGGAAACGCTGCCTGTAATAAGAAGAATAATCAATTAAAACTGAGACAGATATGACACATGTGTTGGAATTAGCAGACAATGACATTAAAACAGCTATTATAAGTGCATTCCGTATGTTCATAAAACAAAGTAGAGACATTGAAGACAAAAAAGATCAAATTCAAACTTCTAGAGATGAAAACTACAGTGTCTGCGATGAAAATACCCCAGATAAGATTAACAACAAATAAGGCTTTGCAGAAGAAAAGATTATGAATTTTAAAACATAGCAATAGAAATTATTCAAAATGAGACACACAGAAAAACAGAGTTCAAAAATATGAATAGAGCATTAGGGAACTTCAGGACAGCTTACTATACATGTAGGTTTTACATATATGTAATTGAAGTCCCTGAATAAGTGGAAAGAGAAGTAAGGAAGAAAACTGAAGAATAATGTATGAAAACTGTCCAAATTTAGTGAAATTCTTAAACCCATAGATCCAAGAAGTTTAAAGAACACCAGCATAAGAAACATGAAGAAACCTACACAATGGAACATAATAAAATTGCTCAAAACCAGTGATAAGAAGAAAATATTAGAAATAGTAAGAGGTTTTAAAAAACACAGGGGAACAAAGATAAGGAACATAGCAGATTGCTTGTTGCAAACAATGCAAGCAAGATGACTGTGGAACAATATCTTTAACGTACTGAATGAAAACAGCTGTCAATCTGGAATGCTGTATCCTACAATACTATATCTTCAAAAACAAAGAAGTAAATGCATTTTCAGAAATAAAAAGTCAGGATAACCATTCTAAAGGGAAAAAGGAAACTTTTCAGACAAAAGAAAAAATGATACCAGTTAGAAATATGAATAAACCCCCCTAAATGAAGAGCATCAAAATATGGCAACTACATGGCTAAATATATTCTTATAAGTTTTTTATTATTTTATATAAATTTATTTAAAAGATAATTGACTAAACAAAAATAATAGCAATAGATTGAGGCTTTTATAGTATGTGTATAAGTAAAACAACAACAATTAGCATGAAGGTCAAGAGGGAAGAAATGAAAATACAGTCATGTGTCACTTAACAAGAGGTATACATTCTGAGAAATGTGTCAATAGGCAATTTTGTCATTGTGTGACCATAGAGTATACTTATACAAACCTAAATGTACTTACACACCTAAGCTATATGATATAGCCATTATAATCTTATGGGACTACCATCATATATGCAGTCTGTCAGTCACCAAAGCAGTGCATGACTACATATTATTTCAGATTTTTATGCTATACATGAAGTGGTGTAATATCACCTTAAGGTAGACTGATAAATTTAAGATATATGCTATAAGCCTTTAAGCAAACTAACCAAAGAAAGTTATGGCTACTATGTCAACAACGAATATAAAATGAAATAAAATAACACTCAATTCAAAAGATGGAATATAAACAGGAAATGGGAACAAATAACAGAGGGACAAATAGAAACAAACAGCAAAACAATAGATTTAAACTCAACTGTATAAGCAATTCCATTAAATGTTAACATTCTACCACCTCAAGTAAAAAGCAGAGAATTCAGAGTGAAGAAAAAAACTGATATCCAACTATATACTACCTTCAAAACACACACATTAAATTTAAAGAAAGAAACAAATTAAAGGAAAGCTGTAGTGGCTATATCAGTATCAGACAAAATTAGATTTCAGATCAAAGAATATTATCAGGGATAAAGAGGATTATTTCATCATCATAAAAGGATCAATTCATCAAGAGGACATAAAATCCTAAATGTTTATAAATATTATAATAGTCTTTCAATACACAGGAAGCAAAAACTGATAGACGTGTAAGGAGAAATAGGCAAGTTCACAGTTTTGATCAGATATGTTAATATTTCTCTCTCAATAATTGATAGAAAAAGTAGTTAGGAAATTAGCAGAATACAAAAGATTTGAAAAGCACTTTCAATCAAATTAACCTATGGACATTTTTAGAAAACCCCTCCTCACAGCAGTATATACATTCTTTTCACATTTACACAGAACATTTACCAAGATAGACCAAATTCTGGGCCATTAAACAAGTTTTTAATTCAGCAAGTTTAAAAGAATTTAAGTCATACAAAGTGTGTTCTATGTCCATAATTGAATTAAATCAGAAATTAATAACAAAAAAAAATCTAGAAAATCCCTAAACATTTGGAAACTAAATAACACTCTTCTAAATAACTCATGGATAAGAGAAGAAACCAAAAGAGAAATTAAAATATTTTTAAATAAATTATAATAGAAACAATATATTAGAATTTGTGAGGCACCATAAAATAGTATTTCAGGTGAGATTCATAGTAATAAATGTTCATATTAGAAGAAAGAGGTCTCAATCTATAATCTCAGCTTCCATCTTAAGAAACTAGAAAAAGGAAAGCAAATTAAAACCAAAGTAAGCAGAAGAGAGGAAATAATAAAAATCAAAACAGAAAACAATTAAATAGGAAACAAAATTAACAGAGAAGCTCAATGAAACCAAAATCTGATAAAGTTCTGGTCAGAACAATGAGGAGAAAAAGTGAGACATAAATTACCATTATCAAGAATGGGACAGGGGATATCCCCACAGATTTAACAAATATTAAAAGGATATTTTTGTGGACATTTTAAAACATGACTGCATTTTAAAGGGTCTTCAACATTTTAAAGGAGCATGAAAGAGGACAATTTCAGAAGGTGGTGGTGTCATAGTGGCTTAATGGGGGAGATCTTACATGCAAAGAGTGACATTCGAAATCCCTCAAAGTAGTGCTTACTTATAGGGGTGATTTGATCTCTGTTGATATTTAATTGCGTGGTCAGTTTGTAAGGTACTTCTTAAAATCTTGTAATATCAGTATTATTTCTTCTATTAGGTATAGTAGTAGTTAAATCATTAAATACTTTAATAATATTACAAGAAAAAAAGTGAACCTAAAGTATCAGCTATTTAGATCACTTTATATTCCAATCATTATCAATATTAATTCATACATGTTGACATGGATTTATTCAGAGTATATTCTTTATGTGCTATTTTTAACTAAATGACATTATATATTTCCATACATAGGTATAATTCATGCGGCTAGTATTTTTGAAGTATATATGACATTTAATCATATTGATTATAATCAATATGAAACAGGGCCACATACACAGTACATACAATTTTCTCACAAACCTATCTACCACTTTTTCATCCTTTATTGAGGTATAATAAAGAACAATCAACTCAACATGTTTAAAGTGTGCAATGTGATGTTTTCATACACGCATATACCTATGAAACCATATCACATCAAAATATCGAACATATCCAAAACCACCAAAAGGTTCTCCATACTATTTGTAGTCACACATCCTCTCCTGTCCATCCCCTGTCCTCAGGAAGCCACTAATAAACTCTATGTCACTATAGATTAGTTTGAATTTCATAGACTTTTATATAAATGGAATCATAAAGCACACTTTTTTTTTGGCTGGTTTCTTTTACCCAGAATAATTATTTCACATTTCATCCATGTTGTAGCATGCATCAATAGTTCATTCATTTTTATTGCCTAGTAGTACTGCATTATACAGTTATACCACAGTTCTGCTCATTCACATGTTGGTCAATATTTGGGTTGTTTCCAGTTTTGGCTACTACAGATAAAGATGCTACAAACATTTGTATATAAGTCTTTGTATGAAAATATGCTTTTATTTTTCTTGGAAAAATACCCAGGAATGGAATGGCTAGATCATACTGTAGGTGTGTCTTTAAGATTTTTTAAAAACTGTCAAAATGTTTTCCAAACTGGTTGTCATTTTACATTCCCATCAACAATATATGAGAGTTCCAGTTTCTCCACATTCTGACCAATACTTGGTATGGTCAGTATTTTTAATTTTAGTCAGTCTAGCAGGCACATGTTAATTCGCTTCCCACGGATTTGTCACCCCTTTTCCCATGGGTGATGGAGCCACCAAAGATTACTCAAAGCACATCTCTTCTGAGCAGTGAGAAGCCCCAAAAAGGGGTTAATCTCCAAGAATCCTCAAGAGAAAGGCATTCCTTCCATCTGGGAAATTAACTCCAAATTGAGGTTCTCTTCCCACATTAATTCTCCAGACCAGGAAGTTACAGGATGAGAACATAGGTGGGGTTTTTGCTAAGTATAGTTTAACAGTTTAACAATAGAAGCTGGTAACATTCAGTAAGACAAGCAAGGTGAACTTCTGTAATGCAATTAAGTCGATCCACTAACAAAAGTTTGATTTTAGCAAACATTCTCTTCTTACAGCAATCTCCCAGTATCTTTATCTTTACTCAGTAACCTGTCTGTCCTTGAGCCAGCAACCTTGAGGTGTTATAATTCTTTATCTTACAACAGAGTCTATAGCCTGGGGAAAATTTCCTGTCCTTTGCAAGGTCAATATTTGAAACTGCAAGGCTTTGGAAAACTAGGCCCTGTGAAGTACATTTGCTTTATGCATACTCCACATCTCCCCCCATTTTATTTATTTAAAGGAAAAGTAAAGCTATAGATCAGATTTTCACAGTTAAGACAAAAGCAATTAAAGCAAAGTTGGTATAATTTAGCATGGCAAGTCCCTTTAATTTGCTTCAGGTGAGGACTGATGATGTCACTGTCTCAGAGTGGCTTCATCGGCATCATTCCAGGTGCTGTGAATTGGGTGTAATTGCCAATTGTCAAAACTCTGGAATGGGCTTCTGCTCCATGTAATAGTTGATTCTGAGTCCAGAAAGTTTGTTAATGTTCACCTGTCCAGGACATTACTGCTTCCAAAGCATTTAGTCTTCTGTAAAATTTTTGATCAATTATAAATCTTTTGTTTAAGAACAGGATGTCTCATCCAAATTATAAACACCCTCTTTAAGGCCAGGAAAATTTAGAGAACTGCTTTTGTAGAGAAGATGTTATTTCCCCCTTTATGACCAAGGTATTCCTCGTAAAAGCATTGATAATCAATATCTTGGTTGAAAATATCTTACTTTTCTTTGTATAAATCCCTTGGTGTTGGGAGGGCTCTTTCCCAGGTGGTCTTGTGTCCCACATTGGGGGAAAGATGAACAGCAGGATAAAGCAGCATTTAGGCCAAATTAAGACAACATGAATGAGGGGTCAGGAACTTAGAAGTGAAACATGCTATCTTATATCCAAAGTTTTAAATTATATCCTGTTATAAAGAGAGAGAGTTAATTTTCATTGAATTTATAAAAACAGCCACATTGTCAAAATAATCATAAAGATACTTAAAGTTATTAAATTGGGGGGGGGGATCAAATAGGGAGAAAACAAATACTTTTATCTCTGTTTTAAATGATATTTTACCAAACTGTTGTTAGTTATAGATAGCTTGAGAGAGAGAGAGAGTTTTCTTAAATTTGGAAAACAAAACATTAAGTGTTTCAAAATAAGGAAAATGTAAAAACCCATAATTCTTTTTAATTAGTTCACTAATTAACTTTTGTTGTTTTGACCTTTGTGAGCAATTTCACAAACCCATCAGTTTCTTCATTAGAATTTTGGAACTTCAGTTTAAAGCTATGATCTCAAAGTTTGTCTGGAAACTGTACCTATCAGAGTTTTTTCATGAAATATTTGAAGACATAACATTTTAAAATTATAATTAAACCAAGATTATGACCAGTAGCATTTATATAAAGACCCAGATTTTCAGGAACCTTACAAGATTTTGGAACACATATCCATAACAACTTCAGTACTGACAATGCTTTCCCATATAGTCTTAATTTGTCAAATAAGCCAATTAGTTTTGATACATCTTTTATATATCCTTTGAAAAGCTCCAGGGCCCTTGGAACTCCTCAAAGTTTATTTAAACCAAAAGGTTGAGCTTTCAGTTTTGGAAAGCTTTGTCAAAAAACAAAAGGCTTAAAACACTTAGTTGAATAAAATCACAAATTATTACAAAAATAAAACCAAAGTGACAAAAGGTTTCAAAGGCAGAGAGCATAAGAAATTATCATGAAATAAGTTTCTTAAACCAGTTATCTAAGGGACAAAGAAAACTTTTTACAATTTTGTATTAAGAGCAGTCAAGTGAAGACCTCTAGTAATCCTGTTTGATTAGTAAACCCAAGCAATGATGTGTGTTGTTAAGAACATTTTTATACATTCAGGTTAGTAAATAGGTGTCCATTTGTCAGAGCAAATTATGCAAAGCCCAGTTTGAATTTTAGCTATTTTTACCAAATACATATTTATGGTTTCCCAGCCAAAAACTTGGTGTATTAGATCTATACCCTTATCAGTCACTTGCTAACCAGGGCCTATGTGATATTGGTCATAGGTCTCTTTTCACTAGCCATTTTGGGTCCAAGGTTTCCATTTGGCATTTGGAGCCCTGTAGAGCATAAGACAGTGGGCGGTATTTACAAAGATAAGGTCTAAAAGATATTGTTTATCCCAGCATGGCCAGGAGGCAGAGCTGAGAAAACAAGGAGACATATTGACCTAGAGACAAATTTAGGTAAAAGGTTTAAATCAAATTTTGAAAATATATTTATCAAAACTTTACAAAATTTAAGTCACATGAACTTGAAAAGTATACTTATTTCTTTAATGATCGTGCATTAATTATAAGCCAATTTGGTACCTTGCAAACAACACAATTATACATACAGACATGAACATACAGACATAACATATAGCTTACACATGCATATATGCAGACATAAACAACAAGAACAAATAAGGATCTTATAGGTTTTGTTCCAGATGTAAAAAAAGCTCACTAGTAAAAAGGACAGTTGGGTTTAGATTGTGTTTTTTTAAAAAGACATTGGTGAGGCCTCACCCTGCCTTAAAGAAAGCAAGATAACAAATTTACATTGTAAAGCAAAGTATGCAAGCCTTTTCAAGAAGATACAGAGAAGATTTTCTTCCTTTTGAGAAAATAGCATAGAATTCTACCACATACGATTTTGTGAAGAAATACATAGATGAGACTAGAAGAGAATTTAGAAATCTGTTTAAGATAACCAGCTGGATGCCAGAAAATTTGAGACCATCTAGTTAAACAGGTAGATTAGGTTAGTTTTTGTTTCTCAGATGAGTTACTGAGCTTAAGGGCTGATCTATTGAAAGCTATTTGACTGTTGAAGTTTTTTAATTTACCCCAGGTCAATTTGGAGCTTGTTGTCATTATTTTCATTACTGGTGGTCTGATGTAGGTCAGAGTGGAAGTGGTTGTTGGCACCATCATCACTGGTGGTCTGATGTTTACCATCCCCAGTGAGATGGGTTGAGGTATGATGGTGAGGCATTGAGATTTTGGGATCAGATTCAATTCCTCATCTGGTTTGGGTTCCACATAAGGTTTAACAGCCTTAGCATGAATCCAGAGCAGGCCGGTGGGTGAGAGAACAGATGCTTACCCTCTCCCCCACATTAACAATTTGACAGGTCTCAACCATTGTGGTCCCATCGGCAGGAGGCAGAATAAAGCCAAGGGTCTAGGTCTCTTTTTAGGAGGTATAAAGTGTCATCCTGTGGCCATTAATTTTAGGGAATTACAGTTTAAAAACTTTAGTGTAAACAGAGCTTTGACCTGTTCACGAGAGGCCAGTCCTATACTTATATTATCCCTCCTTTGTTTACTTATTTGAGATTTAAGAAGGCCATCAGCTCTTTCAACAATTGCCTGGCCAGTGGGGTTAAATGGGATTCCTGTGAAATGTTTAATGTTCCAGTTGTCATAGAATATTTGAAAGACTTTGGAGGTGTATGCCGGTCCGTTATCTGTCTTAATTTGATTTGGAATCCCCATGGCAGCAAAGGCAGAAAGACAATTTTTTTTAACATGTTTAGCAGTTTCTCCTGTTTGGGCAGTGGCATGAATAAGACCAGACTAAGTATCAACAGTAACATGTAAATATATAAGACGTCTAAAAGTGGAATAATGAGTGACTTTCATTTGCCAAATTTCATTACCTTCTATTTCTCGAGGATTAACTCCTCCAGGGAAATTAGATTTAGAAAACCTCTGACAATCAGGACAAGCATGAACAATATCTTGAGCTTGCCTGTAAGAGATCTGATGCATGTTAGCCAAAGCTTGTGTACCCTGATGAAAAAACTGATGAGAATCAATAGCTTTCTGTAAAACATTATTATACATAACAAAGTGATCAGCCATATCATTTCTAATTGATAAAGGGCCAGGAAGACCAGAATGAGAATGCATGTGAGCTACATATAAAGGATGATGTCTTTTTTGAATACATTTTTGTAAATGTCAAAACATTTCAAATAAAAGAAAGTCATTTACCTCATGGATAGATGCATCTTGAATTACCTGTAAGACTCCAACTATGTAGGCAGAGTCGGCTACTAAATCAAGTGGCTGGTTGTAAAAATGTTGTAAAGCTGCAATGGCAGCTCCCAATTCAGCCCTTTGAGTGGACTTATGATGGATAGTAACAAAATGTTCCCAGGTTCCCTGTTCCTGCCATGATATAGATCCCTTTCCTGATCTGCCAGAACTGTTGATAAACAGAGTTAGCACTTGAGGGAGGGAAATAGGGGACAAACAGGATTTTAATTGTATGGGCAGTATTTGGAGTTCTTGTAGGATATTATCATGGGGTAATGAGAATTGTATCTTACCAACAAAATCAGCCATAGTTATCTGTAAAGACTCTGATTGTTCAAGGGCAGTGTAAAAATCAGTTTTAGAAAGACCAGGATTAATAATATCAGGATCATACCCAGTAAGTACTTGACAACGGTGTCTTCCCCTAGTGAGTAAATGAATACATTGTTCTAACTTAGTATATAATTTCCTTTTCTGTTGATGGGTAAGAAAATCCATTCAATGACTCCTATTTGAGGAAGAAATTGGCAAAGCAAACCTGTGGGAATATATGGGGTATTCAAAATAATGAAATGAATGACTTGAGATTTAACAATACATGTTAATTGTCTGGAATGTAAAAAAGATTCAATCTGTTTTAATTCTAATTTTGCTTCTTCAGATAAGTAATGAGGGGATGACAGATCAGGGCCTCCCTTTAGAGTATTAAACAAATGTTGTAATTGATAAGTAGGAATACCCAAAGAAAGGCAGAGCCAGTTAATGTGGCCAAGTAATTTTTGTAAGTCATTTAGAGTAAAAGACCCCTGAATATGTAAAGATATATTTTGTGGCCATTTATTTCTCTGAGTGATCAAAAATCCAATATATTTCCAAGGGTCCTTTTTTTGAATTTTATCTGGAGCTATTTGTAAACCAGCATTATTAACTTGTTTGATTAAATGTAAATAAACTTGTGATAGCAGTTCTAGATTGTCATGAGCATTGTCAATTTGTCTAGTTACAGCATCTTAAAGATGATTAATAAAATCTACATAAGGCTCAATGGGTCCCTGTCTAACAGTAGCAAAAGACTTAGTGGGAGTATTCCTGGGACTCTGTGATGGCTCTAAATGTCCCATTTGTAACTCTTGTTTAACAAGTAAAGTAGCTTGATTTAATTTCTGCCCTTTAAGTGGACATTGTTCCACCCAAACTGGAGGACCAGGGGTCCATTGTAATTTGAGTGGTGGGAGTGTGGCCATGGTCATCATGAGAAATTTTGAAGGAGATGTCCCAATATAAATATCCCATTGAGCAGGGAGGTCTCTGCCCCATAGGGTTTGAGGTACATCTGGAACATAAGGCACAATGGAGGCAGTTTTCCCTCAGGGCCAATACACAACAAAGATTTTTACTTTGATAAGGGATTTTGAACCTGCCTAATCCATTAAGTGTAACTGGTGAAGAAGTTACTTTCCATAATGGAGTCCAATCCTTTTTAGCAATTATGGTGACATCAGCACCCAAATTTCTAATTAATTTTTGTTCAATAGATAATGTCAACAGTGGCTGAGTGTTATCTAACCTTTGTATCCAAAACGCATCAGGGGAAGCAAAAGGTTGAAGTTTAGATTTTGTTTCAGGAATTTTGTTCCAAGCCTTTATGGCTGCTCTAGTTGTTTGGTCAAGTAACATGCCCATGCTAATTTGAACCTCATTTCATAAATTTTCGAGTGAAATAGCATGTAAGGCTTCCCAATATTCTTGTAGCCATACAGTATATTGAGCAGGAGTTAAAACAGTTTTTCCAAGTGTTTTCCATTCCCAAGGGGTCAAATTATACCAATTAGCAATTGACTCTAAGTATTCCTTAGTAAAAGTACTATGTAAGCCATTTTCTATGATGCTCTTTTTAAATCTTTCAAACAAGGAGAATGGGAGGTTTTCATGTCTCGACTGAGTCCCAGTTATTACAACAGGAGAGACACGATGAGCATCAACTCCCATGTTATATCCTTCTTTAAGACAGGACTCCAGCAAGGGAACAAATGAGTTATTTGTCTCCAAAGGTGGAGATGGGGGGAGAGGAGGAGGAAGAGGAGGCAAGGATTGTTTTTCATCCTCTTTAATAGCATAAACATGTTTTTTCCTTTGTTAAGGTTCTGAATAATTTTTAAAGCTATTCGACAAAATTTCCAAACCACTATAATCAATAACAATTTAGTTAGATGACGGTTAGTTACTTTATAACCTACTGCCTTAAGGAGACATAGAAGGATTGAACTATGTTGAACTTCTCTCTTAGACAGTAAACTACCCATAATCACAAGAATAGATAGAAAATTGAGAGAGTAAGAAAGCAAAACTACCAGGCAAAGCCCTAGCTAGACACTGCAGCAGGTGTGCAATCACTTAATCGAAAGCCACCTGTGATCCTGTTTACTGGGATGAGTTCCTCTTACCAGGATTTCCCTCTTGACGGGATGAGTAGACGTCCTCTTCCTTTTTCTGTGTGTCCTGTTTCTTTTCCCCCTTTTGTCAGGGCCTCCGTTTTGTCAGGATGAATGGTGGACATCCTGTTTCTTTTCCTTTCCAAGGCTTGGCAGGTCAGTCTCTGATCCATGGACCCAGAATTCATCACATTGGGGTCACCATTTGTTGCTTCACTTCCCATGGATTTGTCACCCCTTTTCCCCTGGGTGAAGGAGCCACCAAAGATTACTCAAAGCACATGTCTTCTGAGTGGTGAGAAGCCCCAAAAAGGGGTTAATCTCCCAGAACCCTCAAGAGAGAGGCATTCCTTCCATCTGGGAAATTAACCCCAAATTGGGGTTCTCTTCCCACATTAATTCTCCAGACCAGGAAGTTACAGGATGAGAACATAGGTGGGGTTTTTGCTAAGTATAGTTTAACAAGATTTACAATAGAAGCTGGTAACATTTAGTAAGACAAGCAAGGTGACATTCTATAATGCAGTTAAGTCGATCCACTAACAAAAGCTTGATTTTAGCAAACATTCTCTTCTTACAGCAATCTCCCAGTATCTTTATCTTTTAACCAGTAACCTGCTGTCTTTGAGCCAGCAACCTTGCCATGTTACAATTCCTTATCTTACAACAGAGACTATAGCCTGGGGATAATTTCCTGTCCTTTGCAAGGTCAATATTTGAAACTGCAAGGCTTTGACATTTGCTTTATGCATACTCCACAGGTGCATAGTGATACCCCATTATGGTTTAATCTGCATTCCCCTAATGACTAGAAATGAGCATCCTTTCATGTTTTTTTGCCATTCATATGTTTTCTTTGGCAAAGTATTTGCTCATATAATTTTCTCATATTTAAATTTAAGGTGCAAGGCAATTCCCTGGAGAAAAAAACAGTATTTTTCTACAAATGGTACTAGAACAATTGGCCATCCATATGCAAAAAATGAACTTTGATTCATACTTTTAAGCCTATATGAAAAATTAACTGACAATGGATCATTGATCTAAATGTAAAATCTAAAACTATAAATCTTCTAGAAGGAAATAAAAGAGAAAATCCTTATGACATTAGGTTAGGTAATGATTTTTTAGATAGGACACAAAAAGCACTAAGCAAACTAAAAATTTATACCTCAGCAAAATTAAAAATTTCTGCTTTTCAAAGGACAGTGAAGAGAGTAAAAAAGCAAAGCCAAAAACTGGGAGAAAATATTTGCTCAATGTATACCTGGTAAAATACTTGTATCCAGAACATATTAACAACTTTCAAAACTCAATAGTAAGAAAACAAACAATTCAATACACTGATATTTAGATTTGTTTCTCAGATATGTAACTTTTGGCAAGTATAGAACTTTCAGTGAGAGACCGAGGTGCAGAATAGGTAAGCTTTGAAGGACAGAAAAAGTGAGATGGTGTACTGGTGTTAAAAGAAGACAGGCAGGAGAGAAAAACAGACTGTACACAGAAAAGGGTCTTGAGATGTTTCACAGTCAGAAAGGAAAAAGTGTTGAAAGCAAATTACCCTATTTCCTTCACAGTAACTTCTAGGATCAGCGTTGACAATATAGAGCAAGTACAATAGAACAATTTTGAAAATGGCCCAGAGCCTGATTTAAGGCTTGGGTAGTAATATTGGATTGGATAGTGTGGCATAGATACAGATGTGTGAAAGTAAAAAGTGGCAAGACATTCCCATTCTGAGTATATGGAATACAGGACAATTATAAGTCATAGATTACCAAATGGGCCCCTTTTCCTGGCAGAACATCACATTCCCACCCACAAATCTGGAATAGACCATCCTTTGAGGACCTGCTCAAGGGCTTACCTTCCCATCCTCACTCCCACTCACCCCCACCAATCCTGCACACTGCAGTCACTTATGAAATGGCACTAATAATAGTGATTTTCTCAAGGACAGAATGAGATAACCAATGTAAAACTCACAACATAATGCATGGAACACCCAGAGCTCAATAAATATTGGTTTCCCCTTCACTTCTCCCCCTTCCATAACCAAATGGGAGGCAAATTGCACTGCTGGCCCCAGTTCAGAGGTTTTTAAAATTTAGAGCTCCTATGTTGAGCTGAGTCTCGTTAAAGGCTCCTGGGTTGAGCACAGAAACTTCTTAAATGACTGGAGTCCAGACTTTGATGTCCCCATTGCCATACATGGCAGGGAGTCAACAGCAGAATGGGAAGTGCCCCAGGTTCCAGAAGCACATTGCCAGGCCCTGGCAACAACCAATAATAAGTAGACAACTTTTGTACTCTGTCTGGTAACTAAAAACACTTATGCTCCCCCTGCAACTTGCTAAGGGCCCGTTATTAACACATCCCTCTCAGTCTTTCTGCTATCCTTCCCCCAGTCCTCCTTAGGGAAGGAGAAGTGAATTACCTGATTGGTCAATCTGAGAGCAGGACCTCTCAAAGGGTGTGCACGGCACAGCACTTCTTCTGGTCTGCTGTCTTTTCAGAACAGACACCACTGGGAGAGGCCTGAGGTTGTCCAGCCCTGGTCTTAACTGAGTTTTTTTGAGGTAAAGCGTTAGGAGGTCCACATGATCCAAAACCTAAGCCATATATTCCCCTAAACCAGCTTTACCAGTAATAAGAGCGGTAATATGTCTCTAGTTGTCTAATTTCTGGGTCTATCTCTCAGTTGGTTCTGAAGCTGGGTGGGAAAGAGGGGTGCCATTTTGGGGCCCCCTCAAAACCCACCCACCCATCTGCCCTCTGTCCCATGCACACTCAAACACAGACAAGCACCAGGGCCCTCAGCATGTTCAGTGGCAAGACTGTGGTCCCTTCAGGCCCCTTTCCCCCTTCATTTACATTTTCTCCCCTGTCTGGTACTCTCACACTGACATTGCTGCCACCTAAGTTTCACACCAGAAAGAGTGATAGGCACACAATGACAGTTCTTTCCTGCCTTCCTCCTGGAGGGCAGGCACCAGGCACTGTACTTCTTTTGTGTCTCCCATAGTTCTGAGCATGTTGAACTCTGATAAAGATTGGGAGTCTCCCGGGTTCAAGCCTTCCTCTGCTCCTCCCTTGCCATGTAACTCATTAGATGTCCCTCTGCAAATCTGGATCCCTGTTTCCTTACGTTGTTAGTTCTTTGTAAGTGACAATAAGTTAGATTTAAAATGAGCAAGAAGTTGGACCTTTCTTCCACGTGATGAAAGTGAAAAGGTCAAGATCTCCAAAGTTTGTCTATATTTTTGGCAAACATAGCCATATATTTTTCAGATGTACTTATGATGACATCCCTTTTAGAATGAAAACTCCAAGACTCCTACTATTTCCCATAAATGCTCAAATAAAGGACTTGGAGCCTAAGAATTCTCAGAAAATGATGTTTACTACCAAGACCCCACTTAAATGTGGCAGAAATTTGCTAAAATATGCCCACTGCTTTGCTATAGAATTTAACCACATTTTATTGTAGATTACCAGGACACTGAATGTAAAACTTTGCTATTCATGGTTTTCTTACGGAAGATCTGGCAAACTATAGCCCACAGGCCAAATCTGGCCCATGCCTGTTTTTGTAAATGAAGTCTTATTGGAATACTACCACACTCATTTGTTTACATAATGTCTGTAGCTGCTTCTCCACTGCAATAGAAGAGTCCAGTTGTCACGTTACAACGCACACCATCTGGCGGAAATCCCAAGACAGTTGTGATCTGACTTTTTACAGAAAAAGATTTCTGACTCCTAACTCTGAAAAATCCTGTAGGTAATCTTAATTGATCCAAATTATGCCTCATGAATGTCCTTAACACATGATTAAATGACCAGAAGAAAGTTGTTTACCTTGTCAGGGCTTCTCTTCTTACTCTATAAGAGTAGAGATTTGTCTATTGTTTCTGATGTGGGAATTAATTGTCATTCTAATTCTCAGCCAATGAGTAGTTTCCTTCGTGAAGTTTGATTACTTCTGAATATTTGAGACATCTGCACCTCTCATGAGACAAAAGAAGCACTGGCAGGAGCCCATTAAGTCTTAAGTCTCAGATCCCCACTTGGCCCCTAACTGACTTAACCTCTTGTGCTTTGCTTCCATAAAATGAGGAGGTTGGACAGATGAGGACTAAGTTTCCTTGGAACAGATAATTATGATCCAGTATGAAGCACCTCATGGAAAGGCGCATGGATGCTATGCAAGCCCAAGGAACAGCATCACAAATGGATTTACAGAGAAGGGACTCAGAAAAGGCTTCTTGGTGAAAACAATGTCTGATCTGAGTTTTGAAGGATGAGGAGGAATTCATGCTGTTGGAGAATGAACTGAACAATAAAGTAAAAAGGCACCTTACTGAAGCCATCATTTCATTTGGCTGATTAGAAAAATGTTTCAGCGTCTAAACCCCAGGAAAGATCTCTCTGAATTCAAACACAGGCTAATGTGTGCATTACACTCTGCTTCTGGTTGTGTATGATGGAAGGTCATACTGCCCGACACCTTTTCACAATACAATCACCCTTTTTTGAAAAGATTTCTCTTTTTCATTTAATCATCGAGGTCACATCCAAATCCTGAAAAAGACATCAGCACCATAAGCATAAGTGGTGTGATGACCACTGGGATGCCAGGACTTTGGGGGAAAGTGAAGATCAATCAGAGAATTTGGGGGAAAGATCCAGGGTTATAATTAAGGTGAAAAAGAAGGGAGATAATTCTGACTTCAAATGACTTTGGCAGTGGGATTAGGCAATATGCTTAGGCAGCAGTCATTTTCATGTGACTAAACAATCTAAACAAACATAACAATACATTCTGAAGGAGGACAGTTATCTGAGTTCACCAAGCTATGCAATATCAGCAATAATGATTCCCAAGTAATTTCTAGCTCTCCCACAATTCTGTCTGTACTGATGTTGCAAGCGGAATTCATTCACGCATTCAGCAAATTTTAATGAGTGCCAACTATGTACCAGCACTTTTCTATATACTGGGGATACAGCCATAAAGAAATGAGACAAAAACCCTTGCCCTTGTGAAACTTACATTCTAGTGTATCATACTTGTACTGAGAAAAATGTAATAAGTTTTAACTTTTATCCAATGGGACACACTGCTGTTCTAAACAGTCCCCAAGGGACAGTTTGCAAAAGGGTCTAGGCCAAACCTGAACCATCTTTGCTCCTGAGACCTTGTCGCTCCATCTTATTTTCTGTGTCACAGTAATGCACAGGACAGGGTAAAACCAAGACAGCCTGATGCTTTTCCCTTAGTACACCTTCATTATCAAGCCAAATGATTCCTAAAGCTTCAAAGCAGGTATGTATCAAGACTCTCAAGAATGCTCATAGCCTTTGAACCACTTCTGGGAATTTTGACTAATAAAATAGTCCTAAATTCTGAAAAGAACTTAGATTCAAAAATACATATCACAGCTTTATTTAACATAGACCCCCCCCCAAAAAAAGCAATTAAAGGTCCAACTATAAATGAATGTAAAAGTAAACTATTGATTTTACGTGAGAGGAAATATTAGTGGCAATTATGATATTTACAAAGATTTTATGATACCGCGGGAAAGTACTTATTATGAAAAGTTAAGTAATCATGGAGAACAAAAAACAAAATTCAATATAATAAGCATGTGTAAAAACCTACTAAGAAATATGAAAGATTTGATGGAAATGTTCCAAAATATTCATAGTTAATATACTTAGATGTTGTAATTATGAGTATTTTTCTACCTTTTGTATTTCCATTTTTCCCTTAGTGGACACATTTTTTGTAATTAAATTATATTTATAATTTTAAAATAATCATGTTAAGCTGAAATATAACTTTTCAAAAGCAAAGATGAGGTAGTGAGAACAATTATAAAACAATGTATCATTGTAGTTAATACCCTGAGATGTGGATTCAAACTGTTTGGGTTTGAACTTGATTCCTGGAGTTACTGTGTGACTTTGAGCAAGTTATTTAACCTTTTCTTGCCCCGGTTTCCCACCTGCAAAATGGGGATGATAACAGTACCTTCATAAATGGGTTGGTATGAGGATTACAAAATTCATGTACAGTGTTTGGCACAGAGAATAACATCCAGTAAGCACTCAGAATGATAACAGATCCAATGCTCCAGTGATCTCAAAGAAAGCATTCAAACAAAGGGAAAGGTGAACAAACATCACATCCCGATGACTCAGGACCAAGTAAGTCAGAGTTGTACTTTCAGTGAGCAATTTTCCCTCAGGCAGAATCAATCCCCACATGCTTTTTTGATAGTTTACATTTTCTCCTGAAGAAGATAGACAGTACAAAGATATTTTTGCCTTACAGACAATTCCTTACTTGGTTTTTCCTTTTTAATGTATTGGTCATAATTTATTGTGCAAAGTACCTTTTGGTCTTAAAAACAAGTCTGAAATTATGATCATAGGATTGTCAGAAAACACTAGCCATTACTCTAAGATGGAATGACCTTATAAAATACCGTTTATGGTGCTCACAGACAGTAGTTTAATTGCTGATGCACATGTTTTCACTTATTGGAGGGAGCTAAAGGTGAATGAATCAATTCACACACATACATACACACACACACACACATACACACACACACACTCTCACACACACTCACACAAAAACAAACAAACAGCAACAACAACAACATCAACAACAACAACAACAACAAAACTGGGGGGGGAGAGGAAGATTTAACAACCTCAACTTTTTTTTTTTTTTTTTTTTTTGAAGCTCTTACAATGAGAAAATGGAGGGGACACATCTGGGTGGGAGGGGGGAGAGGGAGGAGAGAGGGAGGTTTTGGTGATGGGACACAATAACTAACTACATTGTATATTGACAAAATAAAAAATAAATAAAGAAAATAAAAAAAAGAATAAGGTAGTGCTTCAAGGTCTTGATTTGGTTTGGCAACCTTTCTCTGTCCATGGACTCTGTTCTCTCCTTGCATTGAGTATCTACCTACCTAAAATAGTTAAAAGGACTTGAACCAGGGAAATTCACAGGCTCAGGTTTGAACTTGCTGGGTACTAGCTGCATCATCTTCATCCAGTTACATAACTTTACTTAGCCTTCAGTCTGTCTGTAAAGTGGGCATAATAAATACATATCTCACAAGGTTACAATGGGGCTAAATAAAACAATACATAATAAATAACTGGGCGTGGTAAGCAGTTTAGTAATGTGTTCTTCCACTGCTCCATGAGTTTCTGCTGGGTTTGACAGTCACTTTCTGAATCCTGACATCCCTTGGTCTCTTTCCTGGCTTTCTTTCCCAGACCAGAAGGCAAAGTTCTCCTGAACTCGGAATTTTTAATCTAGAACATTTGAGCTTCGAGTTGACTTTGACCCACTCCTAGTTCAAGTCCCAGGGGAACTGGAAAGGTAGATGAGTTGATGGTGAGCTAGGTCCCTTTGGGGAGGGGCCTAAGAAGCGGGAATCTTGCTGAAGCCATGCAGATTCCATTACACTCTCCCACCTGTGAAGTCCGGGTCTGGGCTCTGATCACCTCGCTCTTCAGACCCACAAATACTGTGGCTCAGGATCAGACCCTGTGAGCCAAGTTCCTTCAGGATGTGCCAACACTTAGACTCTCCCAAGATCCCCAAACCAACCCGCTCGCACCCTGCAAGGGGGAGGAAGGGAAAGGAAGAAAGAGATGGGTACGGGGCATGAGACGCCACAGGTAACTAAGGACTGCGCGCCGCTGGAGAGGGAACAGTCCGGCCAGTAGTTCTGCCCGACCTGACCTTTCCAGCTCGCCTGCAGCCCTGCAGCGCCTCCTTCTCCCGAGCAGCCAGAGGATTTGGAGCGGCCCGGGGGGGTGAAGGCGGCTCTGTCCCGCGGTAGCTTCCCAACTCGCCCGCGTCCAACCCCCAGCCCCGGTCCCCGCCAGGTGCCGCCCGCCCGCCCCACTCCAGGCTCCTCGCAGCGGTGCACGCTGCCCCCTCGGCGTTCCTCGGTGCGCGCGGTGCGCTGCGCTGCGCTCCTGGAAGCCAGGAGTCAGGCGGTGCGCTGCGCTCGGCGCCCGCAGGGGGAAAATGCTACCTGTGGAAGTAATGTGCGCAGAAGAGTCCCGCAAGCACAGTCCCCGGCGGTCCGAAGAGAGAGATGGGCTGCCGGGCGAGTATCCACACGGGCACCACCAAGGAAGGCAGCTCCTGCAGGAACCAGGCGGCGCGGGCGGGCAGGCGGAAAGCCCCGGGCTTCAGGTTCTCGGTGTGCTTTCCGTAGCTGGAGGGCTCCCCGCAGTACAGAGTCAGTAACCCCAAGGCGACCAAAGCGGCACTGCCTGCCAGCACCGGG
>NW_007733469.1:39712-42495 GCF_000696425.1 Galeopterus variegatus | reverse complement strand
CGCCCGCGCAGAGGAGAGCGCGGGTCCCGCGTCCCCTTTATGGAGCACCAGACGCCACCCCGTGTCCGCCCCTTCGGCCTTGGCTCCCGCCCCTCTACCCTGCCTCCCAGCTCTGCGTGGCAGACCCTGGCTCGGCTCATCAGCGATGCCCTCTCGCAGGCTGGCGCTTCGGGATGCCGCCAGAGCGAAGGGGGAGGACGAAGCTATTTTGATGCCAAAAAGTGTCCCGGGGCCCCCGCCTCCGCTCGCGCGTCTTGTTCCTCAGCCAGCAACCTCTGATGCTGCAACTTCTGGGCCTACAAAATCGGAAGAGAACATCACTGGGACGATTGAGCCAGGGTCGTTTCCCCGCCCCAACACACGCTCTCTGCACTTTCGACACCCAGCCCGCGCCCTCGAACCCCCAAGCTGGGACCTCCCCAACACCTCCCGTCCCCTACGCTTCTTCACTCTCCGCCGCTCCCCCCCAACCCTGCGATCTTCCTCGGACTCGGGGCCCTCTCTTAGATCCTGGAGCTTCGAGCGTCCGCGAGCGTCCCCTCTACTTGGGGTGCCACTCTCCTTCACCACTCTCAGCGTCACTGCCCCTCCGCCCCACCCACCTCGCCCCCCAGGCAAGTTTCTGCCTCTCCCTGACCCTAATTCTGCCGCAGTTTCTCCTCGCATCCCCGCATGCGTCCCTGGACCGTCCGTCTTGGTCAGACAGGCGCATCCGATCTGCTCCGCGTGGACGCACAGGCTGCAGCCTGGAGAAGTCGTCCTGTCCGTCTGCCCTGGCCTTCCCTGCCCCGCATCCCGCCCCTCCAGATCTCGCGGGGCTGGTTCAGACTCGGGCTAAAGTCTAGGACCCCTTCCGCGGAACGCCCTTTCCCAGCTCCCGGCGTCAGGAGGTGGAAGCGTTGGAGATGCAGCTCATCTGTGCAGCCTTTACGCACCCAGACAGGATGCTTTCTCCCTTCCAGTTCCGTTCCTTTCCTCATCCTCCACGCTCTCGATCTCCTACATCTTCCCCGATTCAGCGTCCAGACTTCCTTGGCTGTCTCCTCTGTTTTGTGCCCCTTCTTTTTCTCTCTCCCTTCTTTCGTCGACCTGGCTTTCTCCTGGGTTGCTCCTCTTCCCACGTACACTTTACCTCTTCCATCTCTGGTCCCACCGTCCTTGATTACTTTATCCCTGTTTTCTCCTCTGGTCCCTTGTTGGGGCTTCAACCCAGTCCTTCCCTCTTTTCTCTCTCCCTTTATTTTGGAATTTTCTTTGTCCTTCCCCCTTTGCTCCAACTCACCACCTCTCAGGACCCCGCTCAGTACTTCGCTACTCACTCCTGCCAGGTCATACCAGCTGTTCCACTGGAAGGCGCATTCCCTCATCTGCTCGTTTGGGGGTGTCTGCTGACTCCTGGGACACATGGTATATCGTGATGCTTTAGTGCTGCAGAGCACCCTCTGCTTGCTGATCAAGAGGTATTGATCATCTCCCTATTGGGTTAAAAATTAAATAAAAATCACGCTTCGGTTTTTAATTGATCAGCACATAGGACTCGGCAGAGCACCCTCTGCTTGCTGATCAAGAGGTATTGATCATCTCCCTGTTGGGTTAAAAATTAAATAAAAATCACGCTTCGGTTTTTAATTGATCAGCACATAGGACTCGCCCATAATGACTGAAGCATTTTCCATGGATTAACCAGACGCTGGTATCACAGCTGCTTCCTGATGTTTATGCACTGGCTTTACTGCAGGTCCAGTCCCAGCTTCCTCAGTTACCGACTGCTTTCTGAGGACGCCCAAATCTAGATCTCCAGCAAAGACATGAGCTCCAGTTCTGCACTTCCTGCCTGCTGGAAGACTCCACTCGGATGCCCTTCCAAGACCTCAGACTCAACCCTACCCAAAATTGAACCCATTTACCTTCCCCTCCACCCCAACTACTCCCAAATCCTCCTTCTGTGTTCCTGATTGTTACCTCTTCTCTGTCCTTTTTTAAAATGAAACTTCTCTGTCTCAATTTCCTCTCTTTTCTCCTAACTTTGCCCAGTTTGGGTCTTCATTATCTTTTTTCCACTGCCGTAACAGTAAGCTTTTGCTGAATAACAAACCACCCCAAAAGTTAACAGCTTAATAAAACCACAAGGCTTCTTGAGGCTCAGGCCAACAACCGGCACATTCTTACTTCCTATTCAATCTGTTGTCCAAATCAAGTCACTTGGTGGATTCCAGAGTAAGAGTGGGAGAGTACTGCAAAGTTACTCTACAAAGGGCAAGGATGTAGGGACAGGTAGAAAATTGGAGCCAATAATGCTATTCTTCTTGTGATATTATGATATGTATATTTGGTTTTTCATTCACCATTCCTGGTTTGTTCTAACCTTCCCCCACCTTTCTGTCCTGGAGCTTGCCATAAAGAAATTCTCTGACCTACCTTGTCTGATTGTAGGTCATTTCAGGAGAGGTCTTGCCCCATACTGAGAGGGTGAAATGCTGCACAGAGGGTCCAAGAAGAATCTGAACAGACATGCTTGCTGGGTTTCCCTACCCAGGCTGTTAGTGTTAGACCATACCCTTTTTGTCCAATCCCATTTCTACATGGTCGTCCATGCTTCAATCATTCATATGTAATGAAGCTTCCATAAAAAGATCATAGGTTTCAGGGAGCTTCCAGATAGCGAACACATGGAGGTTCCTGAAGGGTGGCACACCCAGGAAGGGCATGAAAGCTCTGTACCCCTTCTTTTTTTTTTTTCGTTAAATTTTTATTTTGTCAATATACAATGTATATGATTATTA
>NW_007733469.1:23658-34915 GCF_000696425.1 Galeopterus variegatus | reverse complement strand
TTGAAAGAATTATTCGCCTTTTGTTGCTCTTGGAAATGCAATCAATACTCTGGTATCACATCGCACAGCTCTCAGGATCGCGCTGTCTCCTGTCACGGCCACTCCAGACCCCTGTATCCCTTCTCCCATGCCTCATCCTATGCGTCTCTTCATCTGTATCCTTTGTAATAAGCCAATAAACTTAAGTGTTTCCCTGAGTTCTGTGATTCGCCAAGCAAATTAATCAAACCCAAGGAGGAGGTTGTGGGAATCCCAGTTTATAGCCACTCTGTCAGAGCATGGGTAAGACAGTCTGTAGCTTTCCCTTGACATCAGAAGGTGTGAGGCGGGGCAGTCTTGGGGACTGAGCCATCAACCTGTGGGATCTCATGCTATCCCCAGATAGTATTGGAATCGAACTGAAGGAAACCCCCCCAGCTGGTGTCCACTGGAAAATTGCTTGCTTACTTGCTGGTAGGGAGAAATTTCCACACATTTGGTCACAGAAGTGGGTTTTCTATGTTGATTTTGATTGTTACTGAGTAACAGTATAAAAACAACAGTTTGTTTTTGTTTTTTTCCCTGCATTTCTGTATTACATACAAAAAGAAAGTGCCTAAATTGTAAACATACAGCTTAAATGATTTGCACAAACTTAGCATACTGTTGTAACTCACACCTGGTCAAGAAAGAGATTACCAGCATACGAGGAACTCCACTCCTGCCTCCTTATATCCCCCTCTCAGAATAACCAGAATAACCCTGATCTCTAACACCATAAACTAGTTCTGCCTGCTTCTGAAGTTTTCATAAATGGAACCACACAGTGTGATCTGTGTGTTTTTTAATTGTACCTGGGATCTCTTTATGTGTGTTTTAATGATACCTGGGGTCTATTTTAATCAGGTATGGTAAGACACGCAGACACAGAAATGACTGTCATGAAAGAAAAAGTTTATATTCACAGATCCCTAGAAAGAGGAGAGACAGCATGCCACACAAGACCACATGAGGAAGTGCAAGGGTCAGTCAGGAGGCAGTGGGAGTGAGAGGAAATGTTGGCAAGAGCCTTTGCTGTAGATTCTGCAGGAAGGAATGGGCAAGGCAGGGTAAGCAGACTTAGGATAAGCTAGTTCGAATATTTCTAGCAGGCTCTGGGATATAAGGGATATAGCTGCCACCTGGACCTGTATGATTAGGGCAGGGGATTAGTGGCCCAGTGTGTAACAGCCTGATAAAGAAGGTGGTTGGAATATGGGCTGTGGATTGGTTGGTCTGCATATGAAAGATGCACTAGAGTTATTCATATTCTCTAGGAATTAGCTAGCCCTACTAGGGGCAGGCCCTTCAGTGTCAGCAAGGCCCCAGATGTCAAACATCAGAAATACAGAAAATAAAAAGGCATGATTAATATTGTGTATGTGTGCCCGTGATCCATCCATGTTACTGCATGTGCTTGTGGTTTGTTCGTTCTCAATGTTGTGTAGCACTGTGTTATGTAAATATGCTACAGTTTATTTAACTAATCTATTGTTGATGTGTGTATTAGTAAGCTCAGTCTATATAACAAAATATCATAGACTGGGTGGCTTAAATAACAGAAATTCATTTTCTCACAGTTCTGGAGGCTAGAAGTCCAAGATCAACATTCTGGCCAATTTAGGTTATGGAAAAAGCTCTCTTCCTGGCAAGCAGACAACTGCCTTCTTGCTATGTCTTCACACAGCCTTTCCTCAGTGCATGCAGAGAGAGAGAGAGAGAGAGAGAGAGAGAGAGAGAGAGCACTCTCCGGTGTCTCTTCTTATAAGGACACTAATCCTATTGTAACAGGGCCCCATCCTTATGACCTCATTTAACCTAATTACTTCCTTAGAGGCCCCATCGAGAGAGAGAGAGAGAGAGAGAGAGAGAGCACTCTCCGGTGTCTCTTCTTATAAGGACACTAATCCTATTGTAACAGGGCCCCATCCTTATGACCTCATTTAACCTAATTACTTCCTTAGAGGCCCCATCTCTAAATACAGCAAGAGCTGAAGTTAAGACTTCAGCATGTGAATTTTGTGGGACACAGACATTTAGTTCAGAACAATGGACATTCAAGCAGTAAACTTTTGTATACATTAATGTAGATTATTGTCCCCTCAACATCACAGTCTTCTCTCGGTTCAGCTCTACTCCCTTACCATAACAACTCACATCACACAACAAGCAGGAAGTTGTTAAAAGAGATCAGTATAATGGAACTTGGAAAATATGTTTGTCCTCATGATTCTTATCTGGTTATCTGATCTTCTTGAGATTTCTTGACATCTTCTTAACAGACAATAATCACCTATTATGTTGGAAAAGTCCCTGGATAGATCTGGGGTTTCCTGCTATCTTTGTGCCAAAGACATTGGCTTCCCCAATGCCCATAATCACTAGATAATATGAATACCAAAATTACAAAAATCTTATGTTCCAAATTGTTCTTTTTATTCAAGTCCAAATAAAATAGCTTTATTAAGTGCAGTGAGGAAAGTGTATATTCTAGTGTCTACCTCTTTGGTTTATTACAGGAATATATATAATATGTATGTAATTATATATCGTATATATAATGTATATATAATTGACATGTGGAGGGGGTGGGTGGATGGATGGATAGATAGATAGATAGATAGATAGATAGATAGATAGATAGATGATAGATAGATATAGAAATCACCTGGGAAATTCAGTGGAGATCCCAGAAGGTCATGCTTTAATGGTAGGAATAATCTATTTTTAGAGTGAATGTCATTTCCCTAGCAGAATGTAAAATTAATCCCCAAAAAGATCAAGATGGTTCACCAGTAACCTAAATAAGCCCAACCCTCTTTAAAGGAAGACAATTAAATCCAGACAAGTAACGATGTAGCCTTCACAATATCCAACATTCTCAAAATTACTAGACATGTTGCATTGAATTCTGGCACCAGCTACTAGAGTTGAGCCAAATTTCACATGTTAAGGACACAATCTTCCACAAGATTTCTCTTACTTCGTTATCAGCTGCATATTCAAAGACTGTAGGCCATCTGCACTTCAGAACAGCTGGCTACAAATTTGAGGGTCTCTACTAACACTTCAGGTTTGATAATTTATGACAACTCCCAGAACTGAAGAAAGCACTATACTTACAATCAAAGTTTTATTATAGCAAAAGGATACAAATTAAAACCAGCCAAAAGAAGATACACACAGAGTGAAGTCTGGGAGGTCCCCAAACATGAAGCTTTCTTGTCCTATCCCCAGGGAGTCAGGATGCACATGATGTCCCCAGCACATCAATGTGTGACAATATGCAGATTATTGCCAACCAGGAAAGCTTGCCCAAGCTTCAGAGCTTCTATTAAGATTTCATTATGTAGGGGTAATTGGTTGAATCATTAACCATATGATTAAATTCAGTCTCTAACCCCCATCCCTCCCCAGAGGTCAGGCTGATGTCATGTAGCTCAAAGCCCCAACCCTCTAATCACACAGTTGGTCATTCTGCCATAGCCAGCCCTTATTCTGAGTCATCTCATTAGCACAAACTATCATGGCCCACTGTGAATAGCTAAGACACTCCTAACACTCAGGAAATCTGAAGTATTTAGAGGTCACTTCCCAGAAACTGGGGACAAGTCCAACCAAATTCTTTATTCCCAAGATTTAGAAGCTACTCCCCAGGAGTTGGGCCAAAGGCCTGACCTCTTTTGGGTAAGTTAATTCTTCACTACATACACGTGAAGAAACGGGAAAATGTGACACATAACCAAGAAGAAAACTGGTCAATAGAAACAGATCTAGAAATGACAGAGATGATGTAATTAACAAAAAAGTACTCTAAAATACCTATTTCAGGTATGTTCAATATGCTTAGGAATTTTTAAAAATGAACATAATGAGATAAATGGAAGATATAAAATGGAATTTCTTGGAATGAAAAAAGTTTAAAATGAAAAATTCACTGGATTTAATTAATAGACACAAATTAGAAAGGATTAGTAAATTTGAAGACAGAGTAATAGAAACTATCCAAAAGAAAGCACACAAAGAAAAAAAAACTGAAAAAAAAAAAGGAGATTCAGTGACCTGTGGGACAATATCATAAAGTCTGACATATATCTAATGGATCCCAGAAATGGAAGGAAGGGGGACCGAAAAAATAACTGAAATGATGTTGGAAAACTTTCCAAATTTAGTGAAAACTACATCTTACAGATTCATCTGACAAAAGCTTTATAAACCCCAAGCAAGATAAACACAGACACCCAAAATAACACCAAGACATATTATAATCAAGTTGTTGAAAACCAGAGATAAAGGGGAAAATCTTAAAAGCAGACGGGGGGGGGGGGGAATGATGCAGAGGAACAAAAGTTAAAAAGACAATATATTTCTCAGAAAATATGCAACCCAGAACACAATGGAACTATATATTTAAAGTCCTCAAAGAAAAAAAATTCACCCACAAATTTCACACACAATGAAAATATCCTCTAAAAATGAAGGTAAAGAATTTTACATCCAGGCACAATGAACCAAGATTTTACTGGACACACATGCACACACGCACACACACACACACACACTGCGGAAAGCAATGATAAAACTTAGGGAAAAAAACCTATGTGAAGGTATTGTAGAATGAACACTAACAGGCAGATACTGATGGAGAATTCATGCACACGTGGACAAGGGGAAATTAACAGCTACTGGCATAAGTTCCCCCTTCCTGAGACTTTTTTAGCCTAGGCTAAATGGAGTTTAGTAAGCACACAGCAGCAGGAGACACCCACGTGAAAAAAACCTTCCTTACTCCTGGATATGGAAGAGCCAGAAAGGGGAATCCCCAAGTTCTGTCTCCGCACACCTCTGGCTGACCCTTGAACAGCCATGTGCAGAACAGACTCAAAGAAGCTCACCTTAAGACAAAAGTTCTAAACAGAGTCGCAAGAAACAGAGTTTGGAGTTTAAGCCCAGCCAAGCAAATTACCTCCTAAAAGAAAGAAAACAATATTAATGAAAGAAAAATAATACAAATATAATCTCTACTGCCTCATATTGATAATGTCCAGGACAATCCAAACTTGCATAACATGAGAAGAATCATTAAAATTAAGCACATTCTCAAGAGAAAAAAATCAAAAAGTCTAATCCTAAAATAAACCAAATTTTACAATTAACGGACAAATGAATATTATAATTCTATTAGTTTGCTAGGGATTTTATAACAAAGTGTCACAAACTGGGTAGCTTAAACAATAAAAATGTATTGTCTCAGTTCCGGAGGCTAGAAATCAGAGATCAAAGTGTCAGTGGGGTTGGTTCCTCTGAAGCCTGTGAGAGAGAATCTGTTTGACATCTCTCCTCTAGCTTCTGGTGGTTGGCTGAAAATCTTTGGCATTCTTTGGAATGTAGAAACATAATCCCAATCTCTGCCTTCATCTTCACACAGCCTTCTGTGTATGTGGGTTTGTGAGTGTGTGTGTCCACATTTCCCATTTTTATAAAGACACATTCATATCAGATTAGGGTCCCAACCTATTCCAGGGGGACACAATTCAACCCATAACAATAACTAACCTCAGTAAAGTATAAAACAAGGCATGCTTCCAACGTATGAAAATCTCAGCAGAAATATAAAAGAGATTTTTTTAAATATGGAAATTCTAGAACCAAAAAATACAATTTTTGAAATAAAAATTGTAGAATAGAAATAATAGCTAAACAAAGAAGACAGAGAAAAGTAATACACTTGATGATAGATCATTATAAAAAAGATGAAAAACAAATAAACATAGCATCAATGACCTTATAGATGAAATAAAACAGTTGTATGTATATGTAACTGGAATTACCAGAGATTAAATGTATAAAAATAAAAATAATGGCTGAAATATTTCCAAATTTTACAGAAGGCAGAAGTTTACAGATTCAAGGTTCTCAATAAGTAACAAGCAAAAGAACACAAAGAAGTCCATGCTGGGGCACTTCATATTTAAGATATTGAAGGCCAAGGACAAACAGAAACCTTAAAAACAGTTAAATAAAAACAACATATTATATGTGGAGAACAACAATCTGATTAACAGCTAACTTCACATCAGAACACAAGTAGACCTTGGGCTGGCCAGTTAGCTCAGTTTGTTGGAGCGCAGTGTTGTGACACCAGCATCAAGGGTTCAGATCCCCATACTGGTCTGCTGCCAAAAAGAGAAAAGAAAACATGTAGACCAGAAGAGAATGGAACATCTTTAAAATGCTGAAAGAAAAAATGGCAGCCGACAATTTTACCTAGATCCTGCAAAAATAATCATTTAATAATGAAAGCAAAATAAGGACATTTTCAGATAAGTAAAAATAAGAGGATTTATAACTACACTACAACAAATATTAAAGAAAGTTGTTCTGGCTGAAAGGAAAAGATACCTATGAGAATGTGAATCCTTGGCAAAAAAAAAATGTAGAGCATCAGAAATGAACATCTGAGTAAATGAAAAAAATACCTAATTTTGCCTTTTTGCTCTTAATATTATTTAATTCATATGTTATGAAATAAATATTTATGCCCCCCAAAGTTCACATGGTGAAACCCTAAGCCCCAATGTGATGGTATTAGGAAGTAAGGCTTTGAAGAGGTAAGTAGGTCATTAGGGTGAAGCCCTCACAGATGGGATTAGTATTCTTATAAGAGGAAGCACAAGAAAGATGATCTTCCAGCCATGTAAGGATACAAGAAGATAGCCATCTGCAAACCAGAAAGAGTATCCTCACCAGACACCAGATCTGCCAGTGCCTTGACCTTGGGATTCCCAGCCTCCAAAACTGTGAGAAATAAATGTTTGTTATTTAAGCCACCCAGTCTATGGTATCGTCTTGTAACAGTTCAAACTGACTAAGACACCATATAACTACTTATAAGTAAAAATTATAACATTTTTTAATGAAATTCATAGTTTGTTGATGCATCACATATGAGGGTACTTCAAAAATTTTCCTGGAAAATAGAATTAAAAGATAATACAAATTTTTCCATAAACCTTTTGAAGTACCCTCATATAACAATCATAACATAAAGGATGAAGAGATATGAATTTATAACATTGCAAGATTTCATTTTTTATGTGAACTAGTGCTTTACAACTACACTGTGAAAGTTATCAATGTATATTGAAATCCCTAAGGCCCTTCTAAAAAATTGACATAATCAATAATAACTATAAATTCAATAGAAAAATTAAAATCAAACCTTAAAAAGAACCAAATAATACAAAAGGAAGGTAGGAAAGGAAAACAGAAGAACAAAATACAGAAGAGTTAAATGGTTGAAATTGCTTAATGGTTAATGGTTAACCATTAATGGTTGAAAACATAAAACTGTCTCTATTTGCAGATGACATGATCTTTCATATAAAACTAATAAATGAGTTCAGCAAGTGTATTAGTCCATTTCTGTTGCTTATAATAAAATACCCAAAACTGGATAATTTATAAGAAAATGAAATTTATCACTTACAGTTTTGGAGGCTGAGAAGTCCAAAGTCCAGGGAACACAGTTGGGGAAGGCCTTGGTGGTGGTAACAGTGACCGAGGGTTCTCACATGGCAGAAAAGAGCAAAGCAGAGAGAGAGAGACAGACTTTTCCTGCTCCCCTTTTAAAGCCCTCAGGACCACACCCCTGACCATTATTAACCCATGCATTATGGCATAGTCCTACAATCTAATCACCTCTTCAAGGCCCCACCTTTCAATTACCATAATAGGATTTCCCACTCTCTTAACACTGTCACAGTGAGGATCACGTTTTAGGGGGAGACTCAATCCAAGACAACAAGTTTACAAAATACAGGATCAATGTACAAAATCAATTGTATTCCTACACATTAACAAAGAGAATCTTAAATAAAATTAAGAAACAATCCGTTTGAAATAGCATCAAAAAGAACAAAATACTTAGATATAAATTTAACAAAAGAAGTGTAAGACTTATACACTAGAATCTACAAAACAATGTAGACAGAAATTAAAGAAGACAAATAAATGGAAAGATATCCCATGTTAATGGATTGAAAGACAATATTAAGATATCATACTCCCTGCTATGAACTGAATTGTGGTCCCCCAAAATTCATAAGTTAAAGCTCTAACCCCCAATGTGACTATATCTGGAAATAGGATCTTTAGAGGTAACTAAGGATAAATGAGGTCATACAGGTGGATTCTTATTCTGATAGAACTGTGGCCTTATAAGAAGAGAAAGAGAGAGAGATCTCTTTTTCTCTGCCAGGTGAAGATGTAGCAAGAAGACAGCTATCTGCAACCTAAGGTGAGAGCCATTACAGGACAATGACCCTACTGGCACCTCGGTCTTGGACTTCTAATTTCCAGAACTGTTATTTAAGCCACCCAGCATATAGTATTTTGTTATGGCAGCCTGAGAAGACTAAGACACTCCCCAAACTGATTTACATGTTGAACTCAACCCTTAGCAAAATTCCAGCTAACCTTTTTTCAGAAATAGAAAAGTGGGCACTAAAATGTATATGAAAATGCAAAAGACTCAGAACAGACAGAACAATCTTGAAGAAGAAGAAAAAACTTAAGGGCTCACAGTTCTCAATTTCAAAACTTACTACAAAGCAGCAGTAATCAAAATAGTGTAGTACCACCATAAGAATAAGTATATAAACAGATGGAATAGAATTGAGAGTCCAGCTATAAGTTCATACATCTACGGCCAACTGATTTTCAACAAGAGTGCCAAGATAATTTAATGGGGAAAGAATAGCTTTTTCAACAAATAGTGCTTGTACAACTGGACAGTCAGATGTGAAAGAATGAAATTGAACTCCTACCTCTCACCATATACAAAAACTAACTCAAAATGGAAAAAAAAAAAAACATAAACATAAGAGCCAAAACTATACAACTTTTAGAAGAAAACATAGGCATAAATCTTCATGATCTTAAATTAGGCAATAATTTCTCAGAACATGAAAGCACAAGTGACAAAAGAAAAAATAAATTGGGATTCATTAAGACTAAAATCTTTTTTTTTTCCTTTTTGTCTTTTTTTGTGCCCGGCAATGGATCGCAACCCTCAGTGTCGCGCCCGTACCGGACCGGGACCGGCTACAGGATCGCAACCCTCAGTGTTGCTCCCGCACCTCGCTCAGCCAGTGAGCGGCCGGTCTGTATGTGGGATCCGAACCCTTGGCGGGAGCGCCGCTGCGCTTCCCAAGTGGCGCACTGTAGCAGTGCGCCACCGGGCCAGCCCAAGACTAAAATCTTTTGTGCTGAAAATAATACAATCGAAACAAGTTGAAGGATAACTCACAAGTTGGAGAAATGTTTGCAAGTCATATTATTGACAAAGGTCTAGAATCCAGAATATATTTTTAAAAAATTTTTAGGGGCCGGCCTGTGGCTCACTCGGGAGAGTGCAGTGCTGATAACACCAAGGCCCCGGGTTTGGATCCCATATAGGGATGGCCGGTTCGCTCGCTGGCTGAGCATGGTGCTGACAACACCAAGTCAAGGGTTGAGATCCCCTTACCGGTCATCTTTTAAAAAAAAAAAATTTTTTTAATGCCAAGATAATCCAATTTCAAAGTGGGAAAAGGAATTAAATAAACATTTCTCCAAAGTAAATATATGAGGGCACTTCAAAAAGTTTGTGGAAAGATTTTAAAAGTTCATGGGAAGATTCTATTACCTTTTAATTCTATTTTTCCATGAACTTTTTGAAGTATCCTGTTACAAATGACTAATATTTCTAGGAAGGAAGGGAGGGAGGGAGAGAGGGAGGAAAGGAAGGAAGAAAGAAGGAAGGAATAAAAGAAAGAAAGAATGAAAAGACCACAACAATATGTTGAACCTTCAGAAGGAGAGAAAAAACCTAAGGATACTAGGGAGGGACAGGGTTTGGGAAGTGCTAGGGTGGGTAAAGGGCATAAAGAAATTTCATACTCTGTAAGAGTGAATATGCTAATAATAAAAAAATTAAAATAAAAAAGTATTAGCAAAATGAATCCTATAGAATATCAAAAAGGTAATACATCATAACAAGTTGGGGTAATGGGATAGAATAGAGAGCTATGAAATAAGCTCACCCATACATAGTCAGCTGATTTCCCACGAAAGGTACCAAAATTATTCTATGGAGGAAAGAATGGTGCTGTAACAATTGAATCTCTCTAAGGAAAAAATAAAACTCAACTCTTCCCTCACATTGTACACAAAATTAACTTAAAATAGATCATATATCTATTGTATATATGATTGGATAAAACTATGCAAATTCTAGAAGAAAACATAGCATAAAATTTTTGTGATATTGGATTAGGTAAAGATTTCTTAAAGAAGACACTGCAGAAGACAAAATATAAAAGAAAAAATTGATAAAATCAACTTCATCAAGATTAAACTTTTGCTTTTCCAAAGACACAGGAAAACTAAATGGGATTGTAGGAAAATGGCAGACCTGAGGTGCCCAGGATGCATTCCTCTCACAGAAGACCAGAGCAGACCCACTGCCACCATCACCACAATTGTTGGTGCCATCATCTGGTCCAAGGGCCATTGCCCATCTTCACACAGAGAGGTTCACTTTTATACAATAAAAGTTACAGAAATGGTTAAAATGATAGCAATATAAAACAGAAAATATTTGCCTTAAAATTTTAATTGTCTAAACTAAAAATAGTACCAATGTACAAGAGTACTTCAAAAAGTTCATGGAAAAATAGAATTAAAACATAATGCAAAATTTTCCATGAACTTTTGAAGTACATTTGTATAGTAGATTTATAATATATGCAGACATAAAGTGTATGGAGAAATTAGAAGTACACTATTGTAAAGTGCTTACACTATGCAGGAAATGGTATAATATGAAGGTACTTCAAAAGTTTGTGGGAAAATAGAATTAAAAGATACTGTGAATCTTTGCATAACTTTTTGAAGACCCCTTGTATTATTTAAATGTAGCAACAATTATTTAAGCATATATAGTAAACTCTAGGACAATCATACAAAGAATATGTTAAAGAGGTATAAATATAAAGCCAGTAGTATATATTAATTAGAACAATAAAAAATAGCCAATAGATCCAAAATAGGTTTCAAAAAAAGGAAACGTTAGGGCCAGCCCGGTGGCGCACTGGAGAGTGCGCCGCTTGGGAGCGTGGCGGCACTCCCGCCGAGGGGTCGGATCCCATGTGGAGACCGGTTCCCGCTCACTGGCTGAGCGCAGTGCGGGCGCAAC
>NW_007733469.1:14927-22658 GCF_000696425.1 Galeopterus variegatus | reverse complement strand
CACTCCCGCCGAGGGTTCGGATCCCATGTGGAGACCGGTTCCCGCTCACTGGCTGAGCGCAGTGCGGGCGCAACACCGAGGGTTGCAATCCCGTTACCGGTCAGTAAAAAAGACAAAAAGGAAAAAAAAAAAAAAGGAAACGTTAAACAAAAAGAGAGATGTGGAAGAAATGGAAAATAACTACCAGATGAAAGAGTTAAATCCAACTGTATCAACTATTGGTGTGATTACATTGAATACAAATGGCTTAAAGATGTCAACTAGGGCCGGCCCGGTGGCGCACTGCTATAGTGCGCCGCTTGGGAACGTGGTGGCACTCCCGCCGAGGGTTCGGATCCCACATACAGACCGGTTCCCGCTCACTGGCTGAGCGAGGCGTGGGAGCAACACCGAGGGTTGTGATCCCGTTGCCGGTCCCGGTCCAGTGCGGGGGCGACACTGAGGGTTGCCATCCGTTGCTGGACACGGAAGAAGACAAAAAGGAAAAAAAAAAGATGTCAACTAAAGACAGAGATTGTCATAATGAATTTTTAAAAAATCCAAGTATATGTCGTCTGTAAGAATTTCTAGTAAAAAGGCATAGATAAGCTAAAAGCAAAAAGACGAAAAAGATATACCCAGCAAACATCAATCAAAAAGAAAGCTGGATTGACTATATTGATATCAAACAAAGTAGACTTCATAACAAGTAATATTATCGAGGACTTAGAGAGATGTCACTTTAATGATAAAAAGTTTAATCCATGTAGAAAATTTAATAATCAAACATGTATATGCACCTAACAACAGAGCTTAGAATACATAAAGCAAAAAATGATAGAACTGAAATGAAAAATAAAAAAATCCACAATCATAATTAGATAACTCAACACTCCTATCTTGGCAATCAATAAGAATAACTTAACAGAAGGTCAGTAATAATACTAAAGACTTGAACACCCTCAATAAAGTTGACCTAATTGACATTTATAAAACACTCCACCAACAGGAGCAGAAAACCCACTCTTTTCAAGTGTCCCTGGAACATTCAATGCAATAGACCATATCCTGGGCCTTAAACCAAGTCTCAAGAAAATGAAAAGAATCAAAATCATGTAAAATATAATGTTTTCTGGCCAAGTTGGAATGAAACTGAAATCAATAGCAGAAGGATATTGAAAAAACACCTACTTCAAATTAAACAACACAGTTCTAAAAACTCATAGGTCAAAGAGGAAATCACAAGACAAAATAGAAAACATTTTCAATTAAATGGAAATTAAAATAAACATATCAAAATTTGTGAGATGTAGGTAAAGAAGTATTTGCGGTATGAAAATGCTTATCTTGGAAAATAAAAGATTTTGTAATGATCTAAACTCCCACCTTTAACTAGAAAATGAAGAGCAAATTAAACCCCAACACACAGAAGGAAAGAAGGATAAAGTCAAGAGTTGGGGGGGGAAAGTAGATTAAAAACACAAAAGCAATAGAAAAACTCAGTGGAATCAAAACCTGATTCTTTGAAAAGATTTTGTTTAACTTTTTTAACCTACAGCCAGAATAATAAAGCAAAAATAGAAAAAGACAAACAACCAATATCAGCAATGGAAGAGGGGACATCACTATATATTCTACAAACATTAAACAAATAATATGAGATTATAATAAACAACTATATGGTCATAAATTCAACAACTTGGATGAAGTGGACGAGTTCCTTGGAAGACACAAACTACCAAAGCTCAGTGAAGAAAAAACAGGCCACCTGAATAGTCCTCTATCTATTAAAGAAATAAAACTTGTAATGAAAATTATTCTCACAAAGAAAACTCCAGGCGCTGATTTCTTCACTGGCCAAACATTTAAGGAAGAAACAATGCCAGCTCTATACCAACTCTTCCAGAAAATAGGAGAGGAGAAAACATGTCTAAATTAATTTTATTAAGTAGCATTTCTCTGACACCAAAAGCAGACAAAGACATGACAAGAAAGAAAAAACACAAACCAACATCCCTTTTGAACATAGATGTGAAAAATCCACAATAATGTATTATCAAATCAATTACAGAAATATATAAAATAAGGCAATACATCATGAGCAAGTGGTGTTTTTCCCAGATAGAGAAGTTGGTTCTACATTTAAAAATTGATTGATAAAATTCACAGATTAAACTAGAGCAAAGAGGAAAGCTATATGTCATCTCAATGAATACAGAAAAAGCTTTGGCAGAATTCAAAATCCATTCCTGAAAAAAAAAAAAAACTTCTTTGGAAGGTTCAACATTCTTAAGATGTCAATTCACTCTTAATTAATGCATAGATTAAATGCCATCCCAATCAAAATCTCACCAAGATTTTCTGTAGAAATATCAAGCTTCTTCTAAATTTACATGGAAAATCAAAGGAAGTAGAATAGCCAAAATAATTTTGAAAAGAACAAAGTTAGAGGATTCACTGGAGCTGATTTCAAGACAAACTAAAAAATATATAATAATCATGATAATAGGGTATTGATGAAAAGACAGAAACATAGATAAATGTAACAAAATATAGCCCAGAAATAGATCCACAAATAAGGTCAACTGCGCTAGACAAAGGCTCAAAAGCAACTCAATTGAGAAAGGAAAGACTGTTTAACAAATAGTGCTGAAAAAGGTGGATATCCATATACCAAAAATCTGGACTTTGACCCATAACTCACAACATATACAAAAGCAAATTCAAAATAGACCATAGAGCTCAAGATAAAACATAAAATTATAAAACTTCTAGGAGAAAACATAGGAGACAATCTTTTTGACCTTTCTAACCAAGTACTTATATCTCAAATCTACAGAGAATTCTTTTTTTTTTTTTTTTTGAGTTATTATTATTTTTTATTTTGGATCGGACACGTTGCAGAAGTAACCAAAGCTGTTGCCGATCTGTGTTGCGGATGCCTAGGTAGACTGTGCCTGACCTCAGGGACGGACAAACTCATAATGACAGGGCGAACAATGTACACGTGTATGTCTAACTTTTACTGTAGGAAACCATTTTCTCCTTATGAGAAAAAAATAGCTCACCAAACCCAAAACCGAACAATGTACACGTGTATGTCTAAGCTTTTACTGTAGGAAACCATTTTCTCCTTATGAGAAAAAAATAGCTCACCAAACCCAAAACCGGTGTGTGGCAGCATATGCAATGCTACATTTGCTCACTTGCTTTGTTGCTTTCTGGTTTTCTTGCTCTCTTTCTTGCTTTCTCTCTCTCTCTCTTTCTTTCTTGTTTGCTTGCCTGCTTTTTTGCTTTCTGTACACGTGCATGTCTTAGCTCTTACCGTAGGAAACTGTTTTCTCCTTATGAGAAAAAAAATAGCTCACCAAACCCAAAACCGGTGTGTGGCAGCATATGCAATGCTACATTTGCTCACTTGCTTTGTTGCTTTCTGGTTTTCTTGCTCTCTTTCTTGCTTTCTCTCTCTCTCTCTTTCTTTCTTGTTTGCTTGCCTGCTTTCTTGTGTTCTTCCTTGCTGTCTTGCTCTCTCTCTTTTGTTTCTGGCTTTCTTTCTTGCTTTCTGGTTTTCTTGCTCTCTTTCTCGCTTTCTCTCTCTCTCTCTTTCTTTCTTGTTTGCTTGCCTGCTTTCTTGTGTTCTTTCTTGCTGTCTTGTTCTCTCTCTCGCTTTTTTCTCGCTGTCTTTCTTTTTGCTTTCTTTCTTTCTTTCTCTCTCTCTCTCTTTCTTTGGTGGGGGGGGGGGTGCTTACTTGCTTTCTGGCTTGCTTGCTCTCTCTCGCTTTCTCACTTTCTTTCTTTTTGCTTTCTCTCTTGGTTTCTTGCTCGCATGCTCTCTCTCTTGCTTTCTCGCTGTCTTTCTTTCTGCTTTCTTTCTTTCTTTCTTTCTTTCTACAGAGAATTCTTACAACTCAATAATAAAAAAGAAGAAAACAATTACAATATGGTCAAAATACTAAAACAGACACTTCACAAAAGAAGATGTATAAATTGTTCATAATCATATGGAAAAGTTCTCAATATCATTAGTTATCAGATCAATTTAAATTAAAACCACTATGAGATACTATTATGAACCTATTACAATGGCTAAAAATTTTTTTTAAATTGACACCAGAATAGAGAACCCAGAAACCAACCCACATACCTACAGCCATCTGATCTTTGACAAAGACAGCAAGTCCATACACTGGGGAAGAGACTGCCTCTTCAGCAAATGGTGCTGGGATAACTGGATATCAATATGCAGGAGGATGAAGCCAGACCCATACCTCTCACCATATACCAAAATCAACTCAAAATGGATTAAAGAATTAAATATACACCCTGAAACAATAAAACTTCTTAAAGAAAACATAGGGGAAACATTCCAGGAAGTAGGACTGAGCACAGACTTCATGAATAAGACCCCCAAAGCACGGGCAACCAAAGGAAAAATAAACAAATGGGATTATATCAAACTAAAAAGCTTCTGCACAGCAACAGAAACAATTAACAGAGTTAAAAGACAACCAATAGAGTGGGAGAAAATATTTGCAAAATATACATCTGACAAAGGATTAATATCCAGAATATACAAGGAACTCAAACAACTTTACAGCAAAAAAACAAGTCACCCAATTAAAAACTGGGCAAAGGAGCTAAATAGGCATCTCTCAAAGGAATGGCCAACAGACACATGAAAAAATGCTCAACGTCGCTCAGCATTCGGGAAATGCAAATCAAAAACACACTAATATACCATCTCACTCCAGTTAAGATGGCTAATATCCAAAAGACTGTGAAAGATAAATGCTGGGGAGGTTGTGGAGAAAAAGGAACTCTCCTACACTGTTGGTGGGACTGCAAAATGGTGCAGCCTTTATGGAAAATGGTATGGAGGTTCCTCAAACAATTGCAGGTAGATCTACCGTATGACCCAGCTATTCCACTGCTGGGAATATACCCAGAGCAATGGAAAGCATCAAGTCGGAGTGTACTCCAATGTACACTGCAGCACTCTTTACAATAGCCAAGAGTTGGAACCAGCCTAGATGTCCATCATCAGATGAGTGGATATGGAAACTGTGGTATATCTACACAATGGAATACTACTCTGCTATAAAAAAGAATGAAATACTGCCATTCGCAACAACATGGATGGACTTCGAGAAAATTATATTAAGTGAAACAAGTCAGGCACAGAAAGAGAAATACCACACGCTCTCATTTATTTGTGGGAGCTAAAAATAAATAAATAAGTACACAAACAAACAGTGCAGGGTGGGAAGAAGACACAACAATCACAATTCCTTGAAGTTGCGAACAGATATGAGGTTGATGGGAGGGAGGGGGGAGAGAGGGGGGGAAGAAGGAGGGAGGATTCAGTAAAGGGACACAAAAATCAACCACATTGTATATTGATAAAATTAAATTAAAACAAAAAACGTTTGTGGAAAATAGGACTGAAAGATAAAAAAATTAAAATAAAACAAATAAATAAATAAAAATTGACACCAGCAAGTGTTGGCAAAAATGTAAACAGTTTCTTATAAGGTTAAATACACTCCTACCCTGTGATCCAGCAGTTCAACTCCTAAGTATTTACCCAAAGGAAATTAACACTTAAATCCACACATACACTTGTATGAGAATATTCATAGAAACTTTAGTCATAAGAGCCAAAAACTATAAATAACCCAAATGTTCCCTAACAGGAGAGTAGACAAAAGAAATGAGATATATTCCAACAATAGCTACTACTACTCAGCCAAAAAATAGCTACTACTGCTGATACACAGAAAAATGTGGATCAGTCCCATGGACATTATGCTCTACACCAAAGCATACATACTGAATGCTTCCATTTATAAGATGTTCTAGAAAAGCCAAAATTAATCTATGGTGAAAAAAAGATCAGAAAAATAGTTATCTAGGGCAAGGGAGACATTGCATGGGAAGGGGTATGGGGAAATTCTCGCACAATAAAAATATTCTATATTGTGATAAAGGTTTGCATTAGTTACACGCATGCATGCATTTATAAAAACTCATCAAATAGTTCGAAGATTTGTGCATCTTACTATATATAAAATTTACCTCAAAGAAAATTGTGAATGAACATTAGTTGTTAAGTTTGCTTTTCACAATAGTATGAATTACCAACCTACTCCCTGTGCATTTTTGGCTTTAGTAAATGTATAAATACATTCAAGATGATCAGAGCCAGATTTCTCATTGTTAAAGAAAGTAATTACAAATATGGGAAAAGAGGAGATGAAATGTACTGTGTGGTGTTGAATTGTAATTGGAGCAGTCAGCATGAACACAAGAATTTTTTCATATAGATAGATAAATAAGGAAATAAATATAGATATGTGTGTGGTTGTATATCTCTGTGTATTACATTTTTTTAGTCCTGTCTTCTGAGAAGGCCTAAGAGCAATGTGGACACATAGTACCTAAATCCTAATCTCTAAATAGCATTCTCCACCAAAATGAACAAACGTTCTTGGAGAAAAGGCTAATTCCAGGACGGGCAGGAAAAGTACAAAATGAGTGAAGAACATCTTGCTATGCAAGAAAGTAAAGAGGTGCTCAAAGAATGATGGGGACATGTCAAATAGACTGAGGAGTCTATTGCAGGTTAAATCTGGGGCAATTTGAGCTTCAAATAAGTAATTGTGATAACAGGTTATAACCCACTGAATAAAATAGAATCCGTATGTCCATACTGATATGAATAAATAAATTAACAATTAATAAATGGGGAGAGGAACACTGTTTCTTACAATAGAATAGCAACTAATAAATATAGAAGAAAGGAAAGAATTAGAAAATCATCAAGGATCCCAGAGGCCACCAGCAAGAAGAGGAACTCAGAAAGCCTGATGGTGAGTCAGAATCTATGGTGTCCTTGCTTGCACCGGGGGTAGCTGTTACTACCCAGGTGCATTGCTCTGAAGGAATGCTGAGACCTTGAAGGGGACTCTCATAATATGTGCACTGAGGTTTGGAGTGCGGGCCATTTTGTGAAATTTACAAAATCCTCCCCAGGAAGAANCGACGTGTGGGGACGGCCGCCGGGGCAGGTTGACCAGCAGGCTCCGGGGCTCCTCCGTCCGCGGGGACCGACCGGGGACAAGGCGGATGAACGGGAGAGGGTGTCCCGCGGCCGGACGCCGTCCCGCCTGTGGTCCGGCCGGCCGTCGGCCGCGGCGTTTCCACTCACCGCCGAGTTGGGCTCCGGAGGTGTGGGGACCGGCCCGGGCCACCAAAGCAGGAGGGTACGGATAGGGTGCCGAGGGAGGGTTCGGCCTTGGGCCCGCGTGCGTGCGGTCTCGGTCGCCTGAGACGCCTGCCGGGAAATTTTCAAAGTCCCCGTCCGGAGGCGCGGACAGGCCCCCCCNCCCCCCCACCCCCACCCCCGCCCCCGAGCACGTGGTTGGCTGGGGCCCGGGCCTGGGACCCGCGTGCATCTCGGTCATCCGGGGCACCTGCTGGAATTTCTTCTAAGTCCCCTAGAGAGTCTGGGGCCGGCCCAGGAGGCCCACTGAGGGCCGTGGAGGGTGCCCCGGGCCCGCCCGGTCGTGGCCCCTGCCTCGTGCGGTCCTGCCGCCCGAGGCGCGCCTGCCGGGAATTTCCCCCCCCCCGACCAAGTCCCGCTCCGGAGGTGGGGACTGGCCGGCCCCCCTGAGCGCGCGGGTGGCCGTGGGGGCCATACCCGGCTCCCGCTCCCGCGTGTCCCTTGTGAACTTTGCCAGCACGCTCCTGGGG